>NC_137083.1:78789943-78984943 GCF_951640355.1 Cnephaeus nilssonii | reverse complement strand
AGCAGGGCCTTCCCTAGGCGAGTCAGCCCGCTAAGCCCGGACCAGAGCTGCACCGCGAAGTCACAGCCGGTGCGTCAGCGTGGTGGCCACGACCACGGAACTTGGGAAGCGCCATCAATGGCATCGGCAAGCAAGTCTGGTCCCCAGAGCAATGTTTTCCCCCACAGTGCAGCACCCCTCACAGCCAACCCTTCACCCCACAGCCTGTTTGCCCTGGCGGATGTGGCTTGGTTGGTGCACCAAAGGGTTGCCGGTTCGATGTCAGGTTTAGGCCCATGCTCGGGTTGTGGGCGTGATCCCCAGTAGGGGAGGTGCAGGAGGCAGCCAATTGATGTTTCTCTCTCTCGCTCTCCCTTCCTCTCTCTCTAAAAACCAACAAAACATGTCTAAAGCAATCCTGCAGCCTGCTTCTCCAGCATTGTGTTTGGAGAGCGGTGTTCTGATGAGCGCTGGCCTAAAGCGAGAAAGGAAACTGGCCAGCCAGTCACTCCGTCCCGTCTCCAGCAAGCCAGTCTGCAAGTACACACGGTGATTTATTCATTACCATCACTCTTTCTGCAACATGATTGTGAGTGACAAGAAAAATAATACACATGAAAGTGGTCTGGATGCTTATAATGCTCCACATAAACATGTCAACTCATCACATCCTCCGAGCTGAGCGCCCAACAACAGACACGGCTCCTCGATTGATGGCTGGACTATTTGCCAGGTTTAGTCTTTTAATTCAAATGATAAATACCGCGTTTGCTCCCATAATTCCTTCTCCTCCGTGCTTTCTCTTTTTAAAGAAGCATTTTGCAGCTGAGGAGGAAAGTACCCAGGCGGTGTGGCTTCCCCCTCGGCAGGGCGCGGGGATGTAAGGACCACAGCCCCCAGAGCCGCGGGGTGCCCAGGCCCCGGGTAAGCACTGAGCCTAGCGGGACTCAGCCCGACGCACCACGGGGCCTGGACAGCCCTGACGTCTAATAACTGTTCGGATGTATTTCTAACAGACAGACACGTCTTCCCTAATCACTTTCTCCATTTTGACTAATTAAAACAATCTAACATATTGTTGGAGGAACCCTGGCCGGCGCGGCTCAGTTGGTTGGAGCGTCGTCCCGTACACAAAAAGGTGGTCAGGGCGCTTACCCAGGTTGTGGGTTTGCTCCCCGTAGGAGCGCTTTCTGGAGACAAGGCATCTGTTTCTCTCTCTCTCTCTCTCTCTCTCTCTCTCTCTCTCTCTCTCTCTCTCTCTTCCTCCCTCCCTCCCTCTCCCCCTTCCTCTTTCTAAGATCAACAAACAGATCCTTGGGTGAGGGATAAAATTATAAATAAATAAACGTTTTAAATATTGTTGGAGGAGTGTCCATCTTTGCAATCCCACCATCTGATGTGTAAAAGTGCAAAGGCGATGCTTGCAATGGATCCATCGGTTCAACCACAGGGCAGAGCCCTACCAGCTCGGCGGTGCCAGCGGCTATGAAGACACCTGCCCCTTACCATGAGCTGGGGAACAGAGACTGAAGAACTGTGTGTGTGTACATGTGTGTTTGTGTGTGCTGTGCACACGTGACTGTGCCTGTGTGCATACGTGTGTGTCGGAGTGTGTGCGTGTGTGTGCAGATCCATCTCCGGAACCCACTCTAGGAGGTGTTACCCCTGTGGGTCACGCTGCCGGCGAGTGCCAACCCTGGGCCCAGCCCCGCTTGACTCTGAGGACAGAGGTGCTGGTGAGTGTGGCTGTGCTACGTCAGAGGCAGGACTGGTGCCATCCACGCCAGGCATCCTGGGATTGCGAAGGGTGACTCCTGGAGTCCCGAGCAGTAAAGAAATACAGAGAACAGTCCATTGCCAAGTGGAGCTCAGGAAATCCTGGTTTATAATCAGACGAAGGCCCCGCCGGGAGGAGGAGGGGAAGGTCCCACCCTGACCCCTGGGCTAGGAGCTGAGAAGGAGGCAGCTGTTGACACCAAACCACATGTAACCCAAACCAGGGGCAGGCGGGCTCTTCCCAGCCCTGGGTCTCTCCCCAGGAAGCCACAGCCCCCTGGGACTTCTCTGCGCTCCCAGCGCGTGTCCCGGCTGCGCTCCGCTTGCTGCTCCTGCTCTCCGTCCACCGCGCACACCCAGCCAGGCCAGCGCATGCCCTACTGGACGTGAAATGCAGCTTCCTCGACTCACACGCCACACGCATGTGGCAGCACTAGACAAAGCGTGCGTTTGTCCACACGACTTGGCTTAACACCGGAGTGGCGGGTGGTGGCAGGGGATGGAGCGGGCCTGTGTCCAGCTTGTGTTGGATGATGCCGGAGCATCCCACCTCGCCCTGGCATTTCCCTCCCAGCCTCTGCCTTCGCATTATGCTCCTCTCCCACCCCGTCCTGTGTCCCCCTCTCCTGCCCTCCTGAGGCGATGCCTGCGTCCCCTCCACTCTGCCAGGGGGTCCGCGGCATCCTACTTTCCACGCTCAAGCTACGTCTCTTTGTTTTTCTAAACAAAGAGCATTCTCTCACTAAGAAAGGTCTGGTGGCCACTGCTGTAACTTATTATTGCTGTTTCCATACCAAAAAGCAAACTCTTAGCATTGCCGCCCCTGGGGTCCCCTGCTCCACAAATTCAGCTTCCTTCTTGTCTCCTTCACTTGGGGGAGTATCAGTGGGGAACTTTCCTGGCTCTAAGACCCACCCGCTGGGAGGTGCATGCTCACCTCCCCCGAAGGCTGAGCTGCGGCAATGGCTCCCACGGCCTGCAGGTCACGGCCCCACCAGGAGGCTTGCAGGTTCCGCCTGGGTCACCAGGCAGCCTCCGCAGGGAGCCCGAGCCCCCGTCCCTGAGAACTGAGCCGCCTCCAGCCTCCTCGTGCCCAGGCGCCGGGATGCGGGCGAGGATATTCTGCGACCCCCACACTCCGCGTGCCCACGGGCCCTGGGGACCACATGCAGCATCAGAGCTGCCGGCCTAGCTGTCTGAATCGTTCCCCGCGCAATCAGAAGGAATAATGGCACAGCTGTTTAGAACCACGGGCGGGGCGGTTTCTCTGCAGCCCTAGAGGAATGGGGCTGTTATCTCGGCCTGGGTCAGGAGAGGAGCGGGAGGACATACACTGTGCAGAGGGGACCCCTCCACTGAAGAGTGAGGGGACCGGTGGAGCCGCTTCCCCCGCCTCCTCCAACCCACTGGCAGGAGGGAGCGGCAGCCCTCACCTGTCACCTGTCATGGTCCGCAGGCCACTGTCAGGAAAGGCCAGGGCTGGCCCGGGTTCGAAACCCGGTCAGTGTTCCCGTTTTTGCGAGGGAATCAGGGAATCAGGGAATCGGAGCGCCTCCCTAGAGCCCTGCCTGCTGCATCTGAGTCCCGGGGCAGGGGCGGGGCGGGGGGACGCAGAGCCGAGGGCCCTGCTGTAGACAGTGTGGCAGCTTCTCTCTGGCCCCCTCCCTCTGGGGACCTCAGGAACGAACCCCGAGTGACCAGCACTCAGCACGCGCGGGGACGCGCGGGGACCAGGTAGAAGGAAGCCAGGGGACACATGTTCGAGGCTAGAGGACTCCTCACATTGCAGGACCCCAGGCTCACGGTGTGACCCCTCCTCGCCCAGGGAATGGGCGTGGCGGCAGCCCTCTCCCTCGCTGGGCTGCGAGGGCTCCTGGTGATCAACACTCAGCCGCCGCGCTGAGCGTGGTCCCACAGGAGCAGAGCAGGTGAAGGCCACCTGGACTCTTAGAGGAGCTCCTGAGAGAGGCTTCCTGTGACCCGAAGAAGATGGAACTGAATCGAGTGTCATCTACGATGGTTGGCAACGGGTGCTCGATCCAGGTTTCATGAAGAGGCAAAGGCCGTAGCTCAGAAGAGCTAACTTGGGGTCGTTACTTATAAGCCATGACTAGGTCAACAAGCCCGCCATCCTCAGCATCTGGAGAAGCCACCTTACAAACACGTTCCTCTCACGCAGGTTCAATGCTGTGTTCCCAGAAGAGCGAGTGTGAGAAGCCACGCAGCTTCTTGCATGTGCTCCGGCCTGTCTGGGACACCTCGGTAGGAACGGTCCCACTGTGTGCATTGGCTACTGAAGCTAGTCCCACTGCGTGCCTTCCATATAAAGCCGGCATTGAATATTAAGTGAAAAACTAAAACAAAAGAAAATGGCCGAGATAGATAAATGTTTGATGGAACGAGGAAAGTCTGGCTCTCGATAGGATATTTGTTTTCCTCTTCCCATCATTACATTTTTCACAAAATTGAAGTTAAAAAGGATAAACTCTTAACAAGACGTGCATGCTGGATGCCGGGACAGGCTCAGCTGTGCAGCCAGAAGACACCAGCCTGTGTGGGCAATCGGCAAGAGCCACGCTCCTCTGGGAGTTGTTATTAAATGTGTGCCTCCTCCATCACAAACACAGCGGCCCCGCATTGTTCATCCGCGTCAGGATCACCTGACACCGCTGCTCCAGGTCCTGCATCTGCCCGCGTGTCCACCTGCTGGCGTGCTTAAGCTGTGCACTGAGCTCTGCAGAGACCGGAGGTGACGGAGAGGCTGCAGTGGGGGGCAGGCCCTCAGCAGCCGGTTCTTATCCCCAGAGGGTCCTCCTGGCTGAGGGCGACCAGGCGGGCTCTCGGCCTCTCCTGCCCGGTCCCACCTTCTGCGCATGCCACGTCCTCGGCCCTGCTCTCCGTGTGCGAGCTCACCTTGACCTCCTCGGAGCATAACCAGCAACACACGCTGCCTTCATATTGCCATCATGCTGCGCCCTCAGCACGGGAACCGCCTGGAAGGTTCCCAGCGTGAGTGAGGGGATGTCATGGCAACCAGTCGATTGAAAAGCCAGACACGCGGGCTGTTAGTTCACGAAGCTGGTGAGCCGCTCTCCCTTTTCCGAGCACAGGGCTGGCTGCCTGTCTGTGGGCGCCACGCAGAGAGGGGTCCCGCAGTTCGGGGGAAAGTAAGGCTGGGGCCTGGAGACCGGCTGGAGAGTGGATGAGATCCCACCGCACGGGCAAATGTGCTCCGTGCCCACGCCCAACCCCTTCCAGCCCTTCTCCCATGCTCACCCCAGTAGCCTTCCCCCCTTCCTTGCTAACACTCGTGTAGCGTGTGCCAGGCACGGTGCCGGCTCTGTGGGCACCGCAGTGGACAGCACAGATGGCCAAGATGGGTGCCAGAAGGAGGCGACCTCTAATGGGACAGGGAACAGCCAGTGGAGGCACCTGGTGGGCAGGGTGTGGCCGTTGCAGATCACCCCGCTCTGGCCACCATCTGCAGTGCTGGGTGCCCGCCTGGCCCGGTGGGCACACACAGTGATGCCAGAGCCATAAAAATGAGGCATTTCCCATTTGGATGAATTTCACCCTGATCTACACTCTGCCAAGATAGGTTCTCAGGGGCTACTGCAATGTACCATCAACCAACACCTAACATCGACGTGGGCTTTCTCACTCTGCAGTCCCAACGCCGGTTTCATCTGACCGTCTCACGGACTCTGTGAAAGGGTGAGGCCTCCGATAGACGGGCCACCTTAGGTAACGCCCACGTTCTGGCTAAGTTTCAAGCTTTCGTATTCCTAATTCAGATGTTTTATTACTATGCACACCAGCTACTTGGCAACACGGGGACAAATAAACCCACTTTCAAGACTGAATGTTTCAATTTTTAAAATTAAAATATACTTCATAAATATTCATCGAGCCCGGGTTTCAGAAGATTAAACACAATAGGCAAGTCCTTCTGTACTCCACTGGGGAAAGTGAAATGATAATTCACATTCCTTCCCCGCTTAATGTCTTCATAGTGATCCAGGCTTGGAAGTCAATAAAGCAGAGGGAGGACACAGTGCGGCTGAGGGCGGGGGAGGCCCCTCTGCGGAGGTGACATTTGAGTCGACTGAGTGAGGGGCAGGACAGCCACATGAAGATCTGTGACAGCGCGTTCCAGGCAGAGGGAACAGCAGCGGGAAAGGCCGCAATGCAGACATGAACTTGGCCCGCTGGAGACACAGGAAGAGGACCAATATGGCTGCAGCTGCAGAGGACAGGGCAGAGGGTCCTGGTAGGTCAAGCAGGTGTGTGTCCTGCAGACCCCGGCGAGGTGTCCAAACAGAAGCCAAACAGCGCCAGGAGAGGTTTAGCTTTACAGGGCCCTCTGCTTCCTTGTGGAGATGGAGCACAGGAGGGAAGACTGGGGAGACCTTTGGGGAGTGACATGAGGGCCCAGGTGAGAGATGATGGTGGCGAGGACCAGCAGGTGGCTTTGAGGGTGGGACTAGTGAACTGACTGGGGGCATAGATGGAAGATGAGATTAACTGAACTTGTCAAATTAGATGGGGTGCGATGGAAAAGAAGAATGGATTATATCTCCAAGGTTTCTGATCTGGGCAACTGAACAGTTGGCGGTGCCCGTTACCGGATGGGAAACCACGGTTCATGAATGGTTCTGTTAGGCTGCCGGGATGTGGAGTTGTATTTTGACCGAGTAAAGGGTGCTAAATGCGTCAGATGGCCATGTTGAAAACCCAGCCGGAGACACAAGATTGCGGACCATCCCCTACAGATGGTCCACAAGACCATGGGCTTGGATGAGCTCCTCCAGAATAAGGTACAACAGGAGCGAGAAGGTGCATCGGACTCGAGCTCCAGGTGATCCAATATGAAGCGGTCAGCAGAGGACAGGGAACCAATCAAGCGCTCTAAGAGAAGGGTCCCGTGAGGGAAGGTCACAGGCACTGCTTGGAGATGGAGGCTAGTGATGCCCACATCGTGGAGAGAAAGCAGGAGGACAGAGAGGATGCTGAGGGCAGAGGACACTGTGGGTCCCACAAAACCCAGGCCAGCGCAGGATTAGAGAAGAATAACCCACCCTCACGTGCTTCTTACTTTCTCACTGCAGACTCTCGTTTGATCGAGTTCGAGGGTGCGCCTGAAAAGCTGGGTCCTTGCCAAAGCACCTTCGGAGCCCCGTAAGGAAGGAGTTTCCTAACCACCCATCATCATCACAGGCTCCCGAGATGACGGACGGGGCGGGTGGGCCTTTGGTGGGATCGTGACTGAGCACTCCCTCCCGGGTCCCTAGGAACAGGACTGTTGCTTCGCTCACCAGGGAGGTAAAGGAAGCGCCTGTGAGGATCTTGGAAATGGTACAGAATAGCTCGCGTAACAATCGAGGAGGGAGTGAACTAGTGCATAGATATCACCATAGGCACGATTGGCCTTTCGCTAGAATAAATGAGAAGCACTGCGTAAATGGCAGGCGGGGACGCTCACTGGAGAAAGATGCGTTCCTGCCTCGAATACCTTTTGTGCTAGCTCAGAAGTCCCCGCAGTTCTCACCACTCGAGACGGAGAGCCCAAGGCCCTGCTGTCACACGTGCTCCTCATTTTAGGGAGCTTCCCAGCACGTCCGAGGCAGCCTCGGCATCCCTGCCTCACCTGAACCAGTTATTCGCCCTAGAACCAGAGGGAGGGAGCACAGGTGGAGCCAGCCTGAGGAGTGACAAGGAGGAGGGAGATGGACCGGTGACGGTATCCTGAGGGCAGAAGGGAGCTCAAAAAGGGTGGGAGTGGATGGCCCACAGCTCTTTTCCGCCAGTTAGACAAGGATCAGATTAAGACTCCGCCTTCCCTTGCTTAAAGCCAAGAGACAGTGGAGTTGTTTGCAAGGGCCTTGGCAAAGAGCCTATATCCTGCCCTCTTGGCAGGGCTAGTGGATTGTCTAAAGAATGAAAGCGTGAGGAAGCAGGGTAAATTATGCCAATCAAACAGGGAAATGGAGCCTTCACCAGTGGTCTCAGTGGTTAGAGCATCAGCCCATGCACTGAAGGGTCCAATTCCCAGTCAAGGGTGCAGCCCAGGCGGGGGGAGGAGCAGGCCAGTCGCGAGGCCCTGGAGTGTGCGGGTGGTGATGGTCTCTGACCCACATCTGCTCTGAGGACTCCCCACACAGCCTGCAGGGCACAGAACTGACCGGCCAGTACATTCTCTGCCTCTCAGAACAAAACCCGAACTGTTTAAGGAAATTGGAAAAATTCAGATTCTCAACAGCATCATATCCACAGCGTGCTCCACTCCGTGAAAAGTCATGGGACACACGGACACCAGGAAACACCCAAACCCAGGAGACAGAAATTCCACGGAAACAGGCTGAGCGACAAGAACTTTTCCAGTTTTGTCAACAGTCCCGTGACTCAGCGAGGGACGTAACCGTGCTCTGCTAACTGGGCCCGGGGCCTCTTTATGAAGGAGAATTCCAGTCTCCTTCCCAGGCTCTAATGGAGACAGCCGCTGGTCAGAGGGACATGCAGAAGCTCCCTCTCCTCCCGCCTCTCCACGGCCCCGACGCACTGAAGTGTTCAATGCTGACAGACTCCGATTTATCTGGTTGTTGTTTGTGCTTTTGGTTTCACATCTCAGAAACCATTGCCTAATCCAAGGTCATAAGGAATTTTTTCTTTTCAGATATTATATTTTTCAGTTCTAGAAGTTCCATTTGGTTCTATATTTTAAGTAGATGCACACCTAAGTTTCATTCTAAGAGTATATCATTGATTTCTTTGGAAGAAAGTTTTCTGCTTAATAAAAAAGAAAAAAGGGAATAAAAAGGCAGTCTTGCCCTGGCCCGTGTGCTCAGTGGTTAGAGCACTGGCCTGCACACTGAAGGGTCTCAGGTTTGATTCATGATCAAGGGCATGAATCTGGGTTACAGATTCAATCCCCGCCCCAGTCAGGATGTGAGCAGGAGATGAGTGGGAGGCAACCAATCAACGTGTCTTTCTCACATTGATGTCTGTCTGTCTGTCTGTCTGTCTCTCTCTCTCTCTCCCCCCGCCCCTTCCTTCCATTCTCTCTAAAAAAAATAATCAATGGAAAGACGTCCTTGAGTAATAACAACAAAAACAAAAAGAATGTGAGTGCTAGAAAGGACGGGGTCGATGAGCTAACTGACTGTGTTTCACAGACGAGGAACTGAGATCAGGGACCGAACGCTCCTCCCACGGGGGAACTGGGGACCTGGCCTTATTACCCGTGCTCAGTGGTGCTCAAGTTAATGTTGTTGGGATGAAACTGTACAAAACCATGAAAAAAACACGTAATAACGTAAAAACAACTTGTCAGGGTAGAGCCTGTCATCTCCACCTTCCAGACGGTAACCCTGAGGCTCAGAACAGTGAACAGCCATCCTGGGTCCCAGAGTGAAGAGTTCCACGGGTTTCCTACCTGGGCTGTCTCACAGCGAGCGCATCTCAGCGTTTCTTTTGTCTCCCGTTACAGGAGGCTGCCTTTCCCTGTAAATCCTAACCGGAGGGTGTTTTTTTCCATTGGTTTTGAGAGAGGGATGGAGGGAGGGAGGGGGGAAGAGGAAGAGAGAGAGAGAGAGAGAGAGAGAAACATCGACGTGAGAGGGACACATGGATGTGTTGCCTCTCTCACGTGCCCAGCCCAGGCCAGGGATCGAACCTGCAAGCAGACACATACCCTTGACTGAGAATCAAGCCCACGACCCTCAGTGCTCGGCCACAGCTCATCCGCTGGGCGCACAGCCAGGCCCAGCACCACCTTGCAGATGGCATCAGAAGGGTGCATTTGGCAAGCTGTCTGGATTCACCCTGGGGGAATCACCTTTTGTTTAAAAACCTGCTTTTTTGTTTGATGGAGTTGGCTTACGGGCACCAACCACAGCTTCCAAAAAAAGTATTTGCCTTAAGTGAGAGAGACTACTTTGGGTCGAAGTAATAACATACGACATGGGCATCTCTTGCCGCGGACGTATTTTCTTAGTGAAAAGACAGATGGAATTTGTGTCACTTCTGGGTTGTAAAGGCCACGGCCGAGGTTTATTCTTAGGGCGCACCGCCCACTTTAAAGCGATTTCTGTCCTGACTCGCCGGGGAGATAAGCGTGGCTTGTGCTGGGGAAGGACCGGGGCCACAGCCCAGGGTGAGCTCCCGCATCAGGATCAGTGGGCTCCAGGGATGCGCGGCTGAGGGGACCAGTTCTCGGGCCATGGGGGGAGGCCCCGCGTTCACTTTTCATGGCGCGAGTGGGACATCGTCAGTGTCACTGTGCTGGCCACAGGCCCGGGGACCTGACTTGGACCGGGGAGCCTTGCAAACTTCATCTCCGGGGACTGGAGGGGCCCTGGGTGACCCCAGGGAAGGTGACCAGGGCAACGGGCGGATGATGGGAGGGGACACCGAGGCATCGCGGGAAAGGCCGTCCTGCCCTCACCGGGGTCCTGGTGGCACCTGGGGACCCAGCCGAGGCCTCGAGCGATGCCCCTGCTGCCACTGGAATTGCCGCTTCCAGCTCCAGTGTTTCTGCCTGGGCCAGAGCCAGACGCCCGGCGTGGGAGAGGCTAAGGAACAAACCTGAATATCATTCTTCCAGGGTCTGTGCCAGAAACCAATGAAGTGGCACAGAGCTCGCTCCCAGCCCCGCTCAATCCAACCACACAGTGGGGTGGCCAATCCCAAACTGTGGGCGGCCGCACTGCCCTCCATCGGCCCCCCAGCCAGTCCCCCGTTCCCACACACAGGGCCCACGAGCAACAAGCAAGGGGTTAAAGCAGGAACTCGCCGTGGTTCAACCTGCAGCCGCTGCCCATCGACGCAGCAGAAAAGCAGGCGCTGCGAACAAGACCCAGCACCGCGTTTTACCTTCTGGTTCCAAACACGGGGTGTGGGCGCCCCGGGCACAGGCGCCTGACTCCTCAGGCGGCAGCAGGCGGCGTGCGAGGAAGAAGTGACGCTGACGTCAGAGCTGAGTTCGGCCCTGACTTCCCTTGTTTCATGATCCCTGAGCAGCGGTCCGGGCTGCGAGGGCCCTGGTCTCGCTCCAGGCGGGAGCACCGGCCCGGCTGCTCTCAGCTCTGCCGCAACCCGCCTTCCAGGCTCCGTCCGCCGAGGCACAGTGGCTGCGTTCTGTCCCTGAACGTGTTTGTGGTGAAGCCAGACCTTTGAGACGTGAAGCTAATTTGTAGTCTTTGTTTAGAGGCTTTTGACTTAAGGAAAATCGATGGCTGTGAGGCTGTTGCATTGGCCTGTCGGAGGCAAGCGGTCTCAGGGCAGGAAGGTCAAATCGGAAGGACAAGGAGGTGCCTGATCCCGCTCCCACCGACCCCGCTGGTGTGACAGCGGAGACCCCTGCTCTCCCCAGGGCACTCCGGTGAGTGAGAAGGCAGCGCCTCCGGTAAGAGGGAGTCGGACGAAACAAGCTAATGACAAGGCTCTGGTTCTCACGAGCGTCGTTCATTGAATCCAGCCGCATCCTGAGCCGTTTTCACGGGTGAGGGGCTGATTCTGGGGGGGAGTGGCCGCCACCCGTGCTGGAAGGCTCGGGCCCAGGAAGGCGGGCAGGAGGGGTTCTACAGGCACGTGACCCTCACAGCGACTGGGGCTGGGGTGCGGGAGACCCTCCCGGTTCTCACGGGCGGTCAGGACACCGCTTTCCACCTCCGAGCAGGAGCCGGCGGCACAGAGCCAGGGCCAGGGGTCAGGGATGGCGCGCGGGGCCTGGAGACCCTGCGGTTCTCATTCCCGGAGCCTCACCGCACCGCGGGCTCCAGGCCACAGCGAGCGGGGCTCCAGCTCATCTGTCTCCTCAGAGGATGAGCTCAGTCAGAGCCCGGCTGGCGGTGTCCTGGACCATCTGCTGTGACAGCTGGTGGCCCTGCCAGGGCGGCACCGGCTCCCAGAGGCCCTGGCTCCTGCTGGGCTTGAGCCGACCAAGCTCCACCACCAGGGGCGGCAGCTCAGGTGAGGGGCTGCCCCCTGGAGACGACTCTTCCCAGGCCACTGGCTCCCCAACCTCCAAGCCAGTGTGGGGGGGGGTGGGGGTGGGGGTGGGGAAGGGAGTGGAGGCCGTTTTCTGGGGCGAGCTCAGGGACAGGTCCTCCGGTGCGTTACAAACACTGATCTAATCAGGCGCTTCCCGCAGCTGCTCCTCTGGGGGAATGGAACCTCCTGCGAGGCTTTTAGCAAGGAGGCCCGGGCAGCACCGACAGCGGTAAGGAAGCAGGAAAATTCCGTATTTCCACTTGGTAGAGCCTTCCAGCAACTCCCACTAAAGCTCTGTGGGTTTTTCCTCCAGTCAATGAGGACTTGCTTAACCCCAAGACCACATTCACCCGGCGATATAGCAGGCTCACAACTCAGGATGGAAAAGGTAGCTGGACTGGCGAGTGGCCCGGACTCCTGGGCAATGACCACCAGTCCTCTGCGCCCTCCGTGCTCAGGGGCGTGCTTCGTGCAAGTCACACAGGTTTCTCTGAATCTGTTCATCCTTAAAAATGGCGGAGATGAGTAACTACCCCGTCAGACTGTCGTGATCATAAAATAAAGCGTCAGGGGTACCGTAGCTCTAGCACAGAAGGTCCTCACTCAGACGTCACTGTCTGGTGGCTGTTAACAATGGCAGAAACCACCCCATCTGTTCTGCAAGCTGGTTGTTTCTTCTGAACACACAGGGAGACTACATTTCCCAGAAGCCTTTGCATCCAGGTGGGCCACAGCTGGAGTTCTGACTGATGGGATGTGGACTGAGACATGGCTATGGCAGCCAGGCTGGCAGAGCAAGGCCTGCCATATCTTCTGCCCACCACCTGGAAGTGAAGGACCCTGAGACACGGGCCACAGAGGACAGGGGCTTGGACAGAAGGATGGAAAGGCCCTGAGACCCTCCTCGGGGAGCACGGGGGGGGGGGGGGGGGGGGGGGCGCCACCTGCTGGCACCTAACTGTGATGTAAGCAACACATGTTCCTGGACGAGCCATTGAGATTAGGAAGTGCTGGCTGAAGAATGGCGCTGTGAAGACCCTGAATAACATACGAGCTAATTCTGTGACCCTCAAACAAACCTTAACCGCTCGGTGCTGGTTTCCTAACCCTGGAAAAAGGACAGGACATCTGTCCAAGTCTCTCTCGATATTGGTTTGAGAGCAAAACAAGACTGGCTCAGCGGCTCCTGGCTGCCGCTCGGGGGTTTTAACGCGGAGGTAAATGGGTTTCCCTGGAAGACCCACGAGAGCACCCGTCACCCGTCACGGTTGGACCTCAGGGGCCCTCAGACGGGACGGTTAAAATGCTCCCGGTGACTTGGACACACAGCCGGCAGGGGCCACTCAGAACTACGAAGACTCTCTGAGAAGTGGGCAGGACCGCGGGCAAGGCGGGGGTCCCACGGTAAGAGGGGAATGTGGGGCTCTTTCCCGGAAGAGCCAACCGGCGGCAGTCGGAGTGGAAGAGGAACAGCCGCTGAGCAGACGCCGGAAGCCGTCTTCCCTCTGCGCCGCCACAGACCGCGCTCCAGGGGCACCACTCACACTCCCGCTCCGGGAGCACGCGCTGCGTGGGGTCGTCCAGGTGGCGGGAAGCGTGGGCCTGCGCCTCTGAGACCCACGGACGACCGGACGCTGAGCAGAGTCTCCCCCGAACCTCCGTCACTGAGGAGGAGCTGGGCATCTCCCCCGGGACCAGCTGCCGTGAGGCTGAGATGGTGGGACTCAGGCCGCTCTGGGGCAGGCAGGCACCCGGGACAGCCACCCAGGGCCACCACGCCAGCCACGCTGCCGGCGCCCTCACGGTGACCGCATTCAGTCTGCCCGTGGCCCCCGAGGTACAAGTGCGACGTGGCCTCTGTTTTCTGGTGAGGAACTGAGGCACGGAGACGTCAATTAACTGGGGCAACGTCGCACCAGCTGCTGGTGGTGAGGCTGAGGGTGGAGCGCAGGCCACGTGGCTGCTGAGCCGGCCCAGAGGCCCCTGAGTCAGGTTAGCTTCGGCTTTGTGTGGGGAGGGCCCGTCTCCGGCAGAGCCCTTTTGTGATTTCAAAGGAGCCGGATTTAGCCCTGAGCACACGTGGGCAATGGGGACCTCAGAACCACCGACAAAGGAACCTGGAATAGAACCTGCTCTGCCTCCCGCCACTTAATTGCACCTCTTGCTGCAACCAAGGACATCCTCTGTCTAGAGAGAGCCGATTCCATAAAATAGAAGGGCCCAACATCAGGGGGTTCGCCCAACACGGAGGGGAGCCACCTGTGGTGTCGGCGCTGTCAGCTGTCATCTGTGTCCCTGTCCCTGTGCCTCACCCGCAGCAGGGACCCTTGGCACTAACCCTCAGACAGGACATGCATGGCCAGGTTGTCCTCAACGTCTGGCTTCACCCAGCCCAGTGTCTGCTCAGGTCCCACCCAGGGCCAGCCCTCCTGAGCCCCGGCGGGCCTCCAGCCTGCCCACTCTGTTGGCACGTGGTGGCAGGAGCCGGCCTCTCATCCAGTGCTGGCTGAGTGCCCGTGGTGAAGGCGGTGCCCACCATGTGGCGTGGTCACCAGCCCTCTGGAATGCGGCCAGAACCTGGCTTCTCCCCAAAATGGCACATGCACCTCATGCAACTGGAAGGGGACGTGGGAGTCTGAGGAAAAGGTCACCCCATGTCCCTTCATTCTTCCCTCTGGGTACCTGCAGGCCACACCCTGCACCCAAAACCACCTTCCCAGCAGAACAGCCACCCACCAGGTCCAGCCTCCTGGGCAACAGGTGCTCCGAGGGCTCCCCCCGCCGTGGCCCTGGAGCCCTCTCTCCCCAGTTCCCAGGCCCCTCCTAGGCTCTCCAGCCCCCAACCCGATCCCTGCTGCGCCGTTCATATTCCTCTGCTCCCCCCCCCCCCCCAGGCAATCAGGGTTCATCCAGAGAGGCTCCCACGCCACCCCAGGTCTGACCACAAGGACTATCCACCAAACATTTGCCGCTCGTCTGCTGCGCTCCCATCTGAACACGTAAAACCAGCCGAATGAGGGTCCCTGGTGCAAAGCCTGGTGGGCCTGGCCAGAGCTGGCTCCCCCAGGGCCCAGCAGCAACTCGGACTATTCCATCAGTTAGAGCAGAGGCATAAGAATGGGGGTAAGAATTGTAATTAAAGGTCCAAAATGCAATCCAAACAAAACCCCCAAACAGGCCTTCTCGGCTTCTTCCCATTGCTTGGACATAAACTTGGAGAATGAGATTTGTGTCATGCTCCACACTGCTCCTTGTAGGTCAGGAATAGAGCTATTTTTCAAGTCTGATTGTATCCCATTTTGAACACCATGAGCACACAGACAAAGGCAGAAGGCAATGACACCGGTAGACATAGCAGACAATCATGAGCCTCTTTAAAGCCATCGACAACTGTCACAGGAGACATGTGCGGAGAGCAAGTACTAAGAGGAACACACCTTATTACTGCATTCGTTCCATATGTATACCCAACAAGGAGTAAAATTCTAATATTTTAAAGATTGATTGATTTTAGAGAGAGGAGGAGAGAGAGAAAAACTTCAATGTGCTGTTGCACTTAGGGGTGCATTCATCAGTTGATTCCTACATGTGCCCTGACCAGGGATCGAACCCGCAACTTTGGCATATCAGGATGATGCTCTAACTAACTGAGCTCCCTGGGCCAAATTATAACATTTTGAACAAATAAAAGGCTGTTGACAATCCTCCAGGTAACACACACTCAGTGAGCCCGCTGCCCTCCCAGCTCCCAGGAGGGGCCGTGCTTTCCGGAACCGCTCTCTGTGGCTCAGACTCGGCACCCAGGCCTTTAAAACGCGACTCAGACTTGGGGAGATGACTGTTTATCATCGTCTTCTACAGGTCGACAATGCGGCCAACACCAAAACCACAGGAAACTTGCTCTTTCACACGTTTATTTTCTGCGTTCGAGGCCCAACGCTGGAATTTCCGTCCCCTTCTCCAGCGCCGACGGCTTTGAGAAATCTTCACATTTTGGCACCATGTCCGAATGAACAATACAAAAATGCACGTAGTATCTCTCCACTAACGTGCCCGGTGCACTTAATTTGCACATTGCCAACTTCGTGCCACAGCTCCCGACACGAGGCGTCACCCAGTAAACGTCGGTCGTTCTCATGCTGGTCGCCATGAACCGAGACGCAGTCCTCCTGACCCAGCGGGGACCCAGTAACACTGGCCCGTTCTTAAGTGATTGAGAAGATTCCAGGCGCTGGACTTCTATACCAGCTCAGGAGTCTGAGCCTGAACAAGGCCACGGAACCCAGTACCGAAGGTGGTACACGGCGGCCGTGACAACACGGCACCAGGCCCGCCGTGGGTGGGACCGGCCCTCCGGAGAACCCGGGGGCCCCAAGCCTGATCCGGGTGTGGTCAGTGGCACCATGGTCTCCATTCCCCACAGTCCATGCGACATGGCGGCTCCTCCCGCCACGGGGATGGGGACGTTTCTGACCCCTTGCCTGTGTGGCCTGCATGGGCACTACAATGGTGGGAATGACCTCCAGAGACCCCGATGTGCCCGCGTGCCCCCTGGCATGTCTGGCCTGACCGCACAGAGGCCACGCCTCCTGGCCCAGGAGGAAGACAGGATAGACCCTCGGAGCGGCGCTTCGGGCGGGACGCCGGCCAGCTGGTCTAGAGGGAGCTCGCAGCCTGTGAAAAGTGCAGCCACGCTCAGCCCCCGGGAGGGGGGAGGGGAGAAAGGGCCGCAGCACACTTGGGGGGGTCTCTAACCAATACACCTGCAAGGCATCCCCCAAATCCAAGGGCTTCACGCCAGCACAGTGTTGAACAAGCTCAGCTTTTATCAAATGACGAGGGAGTTTGAGCTTGGCTTAAGGAGCGCAACACCCGTTTCTCTCCCAAAGCATCCTTCGTTACTCAAACCCGCGTCCCATAGTACCCAGAGGTTTCTTCTCCTTTAACCCTGTTACCTGCGGCACCTGCATGAGGGGATTTATAAGATGCCAGAAGCGCGTGTTGGACGCTGACCCGCAGCCACTGACTGACGGGCACGGGGCTCCGTGGTTCGCCAGCAGCGAGGACCGGCTTGCTCTCAGCTGAACCGAGCAGCTGTCTGCACAGAAGGGCACCCCCCCTTCTCCTGTGACAACCTCACGTGTCTCGAAAATTAACTAGAGCCTTCCTCCTTGCTAACTGTCTGAAAAATCAACTGCATCCTTTCTCCCTTCCCCTTTCTTCTTCCTTCTCAACATCCTGTTGGCATCTTAACCGGAGGCCCTGAAACGCCGAGGCGGAAGCCCCTGGCCGCCTGCAGCACAGAGAGGCCAGGGACACGCAGGACAGCTGGGTGCGAGCAGGCTGGGCGTCCGTCCCCGTGCTACTCCCTCGGAAGAGTGTTAGCAGATCTGAGTGGCCCCCTCCTTGTCCTCCCCGCTCTGGGCTCCATCCGCCTTCGGCTGTCTGCTGCCGGCGGGCACCCTCAAACACTAAGCAGAGAGGACAATTTGGGGTGTAAGGGCTCACTCCTCCCTGGTGTTCCCGTGACGGACATGGGTGGCCCTCAGCGCTGCCCTCCGGCCCATGGGGGCGGCCTCAGGGGCCCTCCCATAGTGCTCCCACATGTGAGTCTTATTTCAGGAGCCAAGTCTCCACCCCGAGCACCCGCAGCGTCTCCTGCCGGAGCTCACCGCACAGCACTGCCTAACTCGGAGAGGCTGTGCAGGGGTCGGGGGACCCACTCCCCGCTGCTGTGCGCCAGGGACTGGAGTGCAGTGGCCGATGAGAACCAGCCGCAGCCTCCAGGAACTCAGTTTCAGAAGCTCCTGCCTTGAGGCCCGGGCCGAGCGGGCGTGCAGACCTTCCTGGCACCGCTTCTGGTCTAGGAAAGAGACACTGGGGGCAAGCCTTGCTTTTAGCGACCCTCAGACTCTGTTACACAGACAGCTACCTGGTACACTTAGGACTAAACCATCAGAGACAACAAAGCGGCCAAGACTCCTCCTTCCAGAACACTCGCCCGTCACATGGGAGGTTGAATGCCCGTGCCAAGCGGACTGTGGCGACGCGTCCAATGCCACGAGCCCCACGTTCGGCCTTCTGTTCCACACGACTGAAATGTCAACTTTCTACCTGAACAGCATTTATTTTACTTGAAGTGTTTTTTTAATCCTCACCCGAGGATATGATTTTATTGATTTTTAGAGAGTGGGGGAGGGTGAGAGAAACATCGATCAGTTGCCTCCCTAAACACCCGACCTGGGATCAAACCCGAAACCCAGGTGTGTGCCCTGACTGGGAACCGAACCCACAACTTTTCTGGTCACAGGATGATGCTCCAACCAACGAGCCACCGGCCAGGACTGAAGTGTTCTTTCAACTTAGAGATATATTCGTAGTTGGTACAGCAGCAACTCAGCAACTTTGAGTACATATCTCTGGGAAACAATCCAATACAACACATCCATACAACATACACAGATACACCACACAAGCATGCCGTGCTCGGTGCCAGGCGCAAGTGCAGGCTGCAGGAGAACCCAGGTGCCCAGTGGTGACCCGCACAGCCTGCCGGGCACCCAGCTGTCCGCCGCCTCATGGGAAGCACCTGTTTTCATCAACTTGGGGAGAAAAAGGAAACCACAGGGGTTCCCTTATTTCATCTCAGTGTCAAATGCAGGCTCCTGCCTGTTGATGGACTCGAAGACCATGTCAAGGGAAGGCCAAGCTGAGGGAAGGGCTCTATCTTCACCACCAGGAAGAAGGGTGTTGGCCGTGGCCCAGGCAGTCAGGGATTGAGAAGCATCAATTGGTAGTTACAGAGCAGTCACGGGATGTAGAGTCAGGCACAGGGAATATAATCATCAAATTCGCGATAACTGTGTGGTGCCAGGTGGGGACTGGAAATATTCATCGGTTACACAATGTCTAATCACTATGCCATACACCAGAAACTGGTATAATATTGCACGTCAAAGGTAATTGAAAAGTTAAAAATTAATTTAAAAAAAAGGAAACCAACCAAAACTAGAAGAAGCTGCCCTGACCGGGTGGTTCAGTGGTTGGAGTATCATCCTCTGCATCGAAAAGCTGTGGGTTCGATCCCTGGTTCAGGCACATAGGGGAGGCAACCGATTAATGTTCCTCTCACATCACTATCCATGTTGCTCTCTCCATCTTCCTCTCTCTAAAATCAATAAAAACACACCCTCAGGAAATATTTTGTTTAAAAAAATAAGTCAATGGTATTGCTTGCTGAAATTTCAGTCGTTTGTGAAAAATTTTGCATAAATTCATCTATGCCTAAAGCAACCAAAAACTTGCAGGGTTTTTAAAAAATATTGTCATTGAATTTGGAGAGGAAGGGAGAGGGGGAGAGAGAGAGGAACATCAATGATGAGAGAGAATCATTGATCTGCTGCCTCATGCATGCCCCCTACTGGGGATTGAGCTTGCAACCCAGGCATGTTCCCTTGACTGGAATTGAACCCAGGACCCTTCAGTCCGCAGGCTGAGGCTCTATCCACTGAGCAACACCAGCCAGGGCCGCTTGCGGGTTTTTAAAGGGCACGCTCACCGGTGATTCCTGCTGAAAGCTGAACTCCGTGCTGCGGCATCTCATCGCCCTGGGGAGCGGTTGCCCCGATTCTGGCGTGACCGCTGCGGTTTTCTGCTCCCCGCCCGGCATCAGCTAATGAATACTTCCAAGTCTGGACTGAGAGGAGGCGGTTAAATTCTGTTTGCCCGTCTTCCCCAAGGGCGCGCTCTCAGATCTGCAGCATCTAAGCACTCACCTGGCTGGACCACATCTTAATGACAAACACCAAGTCCAGTCGGGGGCCCGCAGGAGTGGGGCTCGGTGACCTGGCAGGCACTCAGAGGAGCCGTAAGAATCAGGAGGAGAGCGCCGTACTCCTCGCCGGGACAAACAGACCAAAGGCCACAGAGCTTCTGAGGACGCGGGCACGGTGTGGGGGACCGTAAAAGCCATCTTTACGTGAGAGGTCTTTAAGGAGTGACTGGCGGATCCCAGTTTCTGTTTCCAATGGGCACTGGGAAGGAACAGGGCTGGGTTTCATTTTCAGCAGAAAGCGTGTAGGTCCGACACCACACGTGCAACCATTGGAACCAAGGGGGTCTCTCTCTCTCTTTCTCTCTCCCCCCCCCACCCTCTTTTTCTCTCTCCCTCTCTCTCTCCCTCTCTCTTTAGAGAGTTTCTAAAGAATGTGTCGAGTACTTGCTTTGTTTTGAAAGAGAAGTGATTCAGCTGACCCTTGAACAACAGAGGTTGGGGCGTCGACTTCCCGTGCAGTCAAAAATCGTGTATAACATTTGATTCTGCAAAATCTTAACTAATAACCTACTGTTGACCAGGAGCCTCACCAATAACATAGTCTCTCAATACATGTTTTGTATGTTATATGTATTATATACTATACCCTTAATAAAAGCAAGCCAGAGAAAAGAAAATCCCAAGGAAGAGAATACATCTATAGTGTTTACTGGGGAAAATGCGTGCATACATGGATCCGAGCAAGAGGGCCCCGTGTTGTTCGAGGTCAGCTGCATCTGCCTTTATGATTAGCCCGATGCCTAGACATACGAGCTAGCTGCAAGTTACACTGCTTGTTAAGGCCTTTCATTTTTTCTTCCCCAAAGATTCCCCCCAGGACAATTATGGATTTGAAATAAAGGGTTTCAGACTCGGAGCTACAGAATCACAATTTCACCAACTGCAAAGTTCCTTTCCCATCCGCCTCAAACTGTCCAATGCCGCGCCTCAGAAATGCAGTTTATTGATGTCCTCAAATGTGACCTGGTCTCCTCCTTATGTCTGCTACCTTGCAATCCCTCCACCTCTACTAGAGCGGAACATCCGTTCACCCCCTAACGTGACGGAAAGCCTGTGAGCCACCTCTGAAGCGCGAGCATGAATGAGAGTGGGCCAGCCCCGCTCCTCCTGCCAGCCCACCTCAGCGCCGGGTAAACGCAGCCACACTTCCTCGCTGGCCCGGAAGAGCGCGGTCTGTGGAGCTGTGAGTGGCGGGACACTGATGTCCCCACAGCCATCAGTCACATGGTCGCCCTGGGGACCGCCGGGCCACAGCGGGCTGTGGCTTTGGTGTTTATGCAGCATTGCCGTCCAGTGGAACAGAGGAGGCCCACGCGTGGAGCTGGGAGGGGGTGTGCTGAGACAGGCAGCCTCACCGCCCCCGTAAAGCTGTGGCGAGTGGAGACACGGAGACCGAGGCAGGAGGGCAATCGCATTTCCCCACACACAGGACGTGGGCCAGGTCCTCACAACCACCCTCCTCCCCGGCTGGTTTTGCTCCATCGGGGGCGGGCAGAGCGCATCTGGCCCGTGGGGTTCTCATTCAGCAGGAGCTACAGCAACAGCTGGCACAGGGGAGCGACAGGCGTGAGGCCAGGTGAGCACGGGGTCAGGGCTGGCCTTCTCCTTCCTCTACAGTCACACGGGGAGTGGCAGGAAGCGGACGAGGGGTTTTATATCGTAAAACAAAGGGCACTGGCCCGTCGCCCATGGCGCCGACCGCTCGTGTACACGTGCACAGAACACGTCTACTCCGCACAGCCCCCGAACCAACGACTCACAGACGTCCTTCTCCAACGCCCTCGCCACAGGGCCCGACAGAAGCCAAACAGGACATCGAGCTCTCCACATCTACGAAGTTCAGTCAGAGCTAGAATTTTTAAAAAGCAAGGTCCTCGGGGGGATTCGTGAGAAAACGGCAGACAGGGGACATGCTGCCGGCACGCTGTGCTGGGGCCTGGCAGGCCCTCCCCTAATACAAACACGGGGCAGCGAGTCTGGATTTCCATCCTGTTCGTGTGGCGCAACAGAAGGAAGACGAGGTCATTCCCCACAGCTGCACCTGCGCAGACGCGCTCGCACGGACGGACGCATCTCCTGCTCTCAGGAACCCGGGGTGCAGAGCAGCAGCAACACAGCTGCTTGCCCTGCCCACACTCCCCGCCTCCAGCTGGCGTGTGCCTTTTGCTTATACTGACTAGACATGTGATTCTATGGAGAGTTCTTTCCCAGCTTGCCTTTGAAACAGAGTAGCAGGAAGCACTTGGCAAGAAAGAGTTCCTGAATTCTTAAGTTACTACATAATTTATTGAATTCTTAAATTATTGTGTAGATTAGATAGTAGCACAGACATAAGGAGACATTGCTCTGAACTAAGGAATAGGATACCCAGATTTTAAACCTAGAACAGCCCCAAACATACTGTGCAAATGATATTCACAGAGATCTAATGTGTTGCCCATGATTTCATCTGTAAGCCGTGTGTGCATGTCTGCGCATGCATGTGAAACAGATGTGTAAGAAATTACACCAAGTCACAACACGTATCTCAAGGAGCTGAAACACGGGAGCTGTCACCACACACGTGACATAACCTGACAGTCCCATCGCGGGGGAGAGGTGCTGTCACCCACAGTACGGGCCTGCCCTTCCCCAGGGTGAGCTCCCCACAACCCAGGACTACATTTCCCAACACCCCTTGCACAAAGGTTCATGACCTAGTCCAGCTCTGTTGAAGACAGCATCATGGTACCACCTGCTGCCACCTTAGGCTTTGGGCAGGGAGGGACAGAGAGGAAAAAAGAAAGGGAAGTCCTTCTCTGTTTAAGGCACATGGGTGACAGGAAAAAGAACCAGAAACCACAGGCTGGGTGGGAGCGCTCAGGGGAAAGGCTTGGGGGAGCAGGCCACGGGCCCCCTGGGGGACTCTTAGCTGGGCCAGTGGAGCTGCTATGTGGACACAGGGGCCAGCGCACCGCCCCGTGTGCCTCCTGCCCTTACGGTGTGTGAGCACACCTGGCCGACCTTCACCAGCAGCGAGGCCCGGGCTCAGGCTCGCCCTGCCCCATCCCTCCCTTGTGCACAACGTTCCTAAGGCCTCGCTCGGTCTGACTTCCAGGCAGCCGGGCTTTTAAAACGTGAACTGTGGCTTTTGTTTCCCATGAAAATCGTTTCCTGCCTCCCCCACACGATTCGACATCACATCTTTTGCAATAAAACTATTTCCCAGACTTATTTTGATGGAAGTCCTTGCTGTTTTCAACGAAATTCATTTTCCACGATTAGCCTTTAAATGCGTGAGAGCACTTTTCCCAAAGCGCCGTGAGACTGCTGAGTCCCTGAGAGAGGCCGCCTCTCGGCCTGGGGCTGCTTGGCACGGTGGAGTGAGCTGGTGTCGATGGAGCTGTTGGTTAGATGGGTTTCCTCGTTACTGACTTCGAGAGAAATGTCCCCAAGAGGACCAGCACAGCAGCACCTAGATATTGAGGACTAGGGGACCCGCAGGCTAAAGGCCCTTCATTCCTCATCTCCTCCCCAGCGTCACAGGTTTGGCTTCTTTTCTCTCATAAACAGTGGCTTTGGGTCTTGTTTGTGGCACAACAAAGGCCCAGGCCCCCCTGTCCAGCACCCCACACCTGGCACAAAGTCATAGGGTTAGAAATAAACATGAGAATAACAGTCACCGGAATTTACTGAGCATCTCCTATGAGCTGGGCACTTGTTCAACAGCTTTTCAAATTTTAATTGTTTAGTTCCCATAACAACCTTGTAAAGTAGATGCTACTATTGTCCCCATTTCACAGACGAGAAAACGGAGGCCAAGGGAAGTTGGGTAAATTGCCCAGACCGCACATCCAGTGACTGTAGAGTCATCACTGGATCTCAGGCATCTTTACTTCAAAGCTTCCACTTTTCGCTTCTATGCTATGTTGCTTTTATCATTTTTTAAAAGTTATGCAAAGGAGACTTAAAGATAATTATTATCTTTGCTTCAATTTCATGTTTTCACTGTTTGGATGTTGAGCCAATGTGATAAGAAAACTTATTTCAACCCAGGCCTCACAGGGAAACTCTAGGCATTGCTTACTTGGTGAGCCAAGTAAGGAAATGGAACTGTCATCCCAGTATTTTTCAGAAAATGTGCCGCATTTCCTCTTTGAGCTCAAGCTCCCTTAATTCCCTGCAGACCCACGGAGACTGCGCGGACACTCCAAGGCCCCCGGGCAAGGTGATTCCCATTCTCCTGAGACAACCTTTTAGTAAAACTCCTCTGGCACAGTCTACAAAGTCTCTACGGCTGAGCTTCCCGGGCACTGTATGGGCCTTTTTTGTTTGTTTGTTTGTTTGTTTGTTTGGTCCTCTTTCCAATGATTTAGCCTCAAAATGTGTGCCTATTGGTGGTTTCCCAGATGACTCCTTTCATAAGTAAGAGCATTGTCCCCTAAAGCTAAGCATCCTTCCTCTTTTACATCCGATGTTTCTTCTACTAGGTTTTTTTTATGTGAAATATGCACCTGAATTCTCCAGGTCCAGAAAGTTTACTCTCCTCACCGTGACCTGGATTGGGTGTCTCATGGTCCCCCGCCTATTCTGTGACCGGCACATAGTAGGTCTTCAAGAGCCTGCTATGCAAAGAGGAGCACGGAATGACCTGCACTCCCTGAAATAAGATTCAAAAGCCTTCGTTCCAAAGTGAGCCCCACGTGGACATGCCTGTAGAGGGATTGGCTTTGATCCAGCAAGTAGCACTGAGGGCCGCCTGTGCCGAGTCCTACAGGTCCTGCTGGCCCGCTGCACCCGCCCCCGCCCCGCCCCAGCCTGTCTGGCTGAACTGGGAGCATGCGCTCCCCTAAGCAAACAGTCAGCTGCAGGAGACCAGTCTCCTGACCACAGGGTCCTCGATTTCAAGTGTCAGCAAACTGCCCCTGCAATGAAACTAGGTGTCCTGGGAAGGACATAATGTTCGGGCTCTTTGCAGCTGACCCTCAGGACAGAGCATTGGCGTCCGTGAGCCTTGGAGACCAGAGGAGAGTGTTGAGAGAAAGGGGGATGGAGGAATATGTTCTTGCTTACCTTTATTTGAGTACTCTGTGTGTGTATGCATGTGCATGTGTGTAGGTATGTGTGTATGTGTGTGTGTTTGTGTGTGTGTGCATGCATATATGTGTGCATGTGTGTGCGCATACTTTCTGGTCTCCTCTTCCTTTGACACACATTTATGAACCTGAACCACATCATGTGCCATAGCAGTGGCTAGCAAACTGCGGCTCACGAGCCACATGCAGCTCTTTGTCCCCTTGAGTGTGGCTCTTCCACAAAATACCACGTGCGTGTGTGCACGTACAGTGCGATTGAAACTTCGTGGCTCATGCGCAGAAGTCGGTTTTCAGCCTGGGCGAGTCTATTTTGAAGAAGTGGCGTTAGAAGAAGTGGGGGTATTGGTCGCATGTGGCTCCTGAGCCGCAGTTTGCTGACCACTGTGTTACAGAATCTGAAAGGTGAAGGGATCTTAGAAGCCATTTAACCCAAACCCCTTTTTTGGGGGGGATCACCAGAAAGGAAACAAGCAGGTTAAACTATTCCTTCTCTAGGAACTGAACCTTTGGAAACACTTAGCCCTGAGGCCCACATGAGCAAACGAGACAGACACTTGCCTACCATCAGCTACGCGCTGACGTAGCCCTTTGTCACCAGAAAACCTGTATGGGCTTACCCGGGAGAGACACCGCCAACACGCTGGCCTGCACTGTGTCCACGGGGCTCTGTGCAGAGCCCGTGGCACTGCCGGAGGCACGCAGACATCGCCAGGGTTCCGAGGACTCCCCAGCGGGTCGAGCCCCAGTGTGCTGGATCCTCCAGATCACAGGACTGCGTAGGTGCTGTGTTAGTGGACACAGGACTAATGGGGCTGGATGAGGCCCGACTGGGCAAAACTGCTGAAATTACTTAAATGAAGATACAGCGGCCTCTTGCCAAGCTTGTCCTCACCAAGGCCAGAGCGAGAGCTCATAGCAGAGCGAGCAGTGCCAACACTGAAGCCACTCTTTTCCGTGAAGAGTAAGTTCCACCGCTACATTCCGTCATTGACCGCCGGGAGGAATTCTCACTCCCTTATCACTGCCTACACGTCCATGTACTTCAGCCCGGGCAGTCTACACACAGCAACCTCGATGGCCTCATTCTAGAGAGGTCGGAGCCAGCACAATGGTTCTCAAACTGGTAGCCATCAGATCCCCTGGGGTAGCTTTAAAAAGTACTGGGTCTGTGCGCAACACTATGGTACTTAGTTTGACTTAGTCTGTCTGAGTGGGACAGACCACAGCACATTCTGGGCCCCCGCGCCAATCAAATGTGTTGCTGAGAATCAGGAGCACCGGAAAACTGTCTCAGCCCTCAGCTTCCACAGGTGCTTGCCATCTCTTAACTTTACTTCTTCTAGGGAAACTTCTGGAAGTTTCTATCTCATTCATTTTCCTACTAGAAATCACAGGCTTAGAATAAAATTCAGGCTTTAAGTGTGCCCAGAGTAAATTTATACACTTCTGTTTTCAGCCATCCTATCCTATATAATAAAAGGGTAATATGCAAATCGACCGAACCGTGGAACGACCGGTCGCTATGACACGCACTGACTACCAGCTCAATGCAGGAGCTGCCCCTGGTGGTCAGTGTGCCCCCACAGGGGGAGCGCCGCTCAGCCAGATGCCCTGAGCCAGGCTCATGGCTGGCAAGCACAGTGGCGGTGGTGGGAGCCTCTCCCACCTCTGAGGCAGCACTAAGGATTTCTCACATCCAGACATCCCCCAAGGGCTCCCGGACTGTGAGAGGGCACAGGCTGGGCTGAGGAACACCCCCCTCCAGTGCACAAATTTTGTGCACCGGGCCTCTGGTAATAGAATAGCAGGGACTGGGTTTACACTCCCCTTGCTGCAACTATAAAACTGGGAAAACACATGGGACAACGTGGTTTCAGAGTTTAGACAATAGGCAGCACAAGAGAGCAATTCCTGAGGCACGAGAAACAGATGCACTTCTACCTGCCCGCTCCCTGCCTGGGACAGCTCTCAGCCCCCACATGAGGGGGAGACCCACACGAAACCTGGGGCCTCAGGAGTGTAGGACTCAGAGTCTAGAGTCTGTGGAGGTCAAGGCAGCTAGAATTTTCGGAGCAGAAGAGGGAGCTTCACAGAAAGATGGAGTCTGGAGACCTGCAATGGTGTCCCCTAAGCCTTTAGCTAAATATTTACCTGCACACAGGTGTGAGCATGAACCATACCAAAGAAAAATCACCCATCAAAAGTTGTGGGACACAGGTCAAAAAGTGCTGACAGGCAATCCCTATAGCATGGTAGAACGCACCTATGAAACACCCAGCACCACCATACATCATGAGGACTGGACCTTTCCCCTAAGATCAAGAACCAGGCGCTGGTTTCATCTCTCACACTTTTATTAGTCTTTGTACTGGAAATGCTAGCCATTGTAATATGGCAAGAAAAAAAAAAGAAAGCCATTTAAATTGGAAAGTGGTAAGTAAAACTGGCTTTATTTTTAGAAGATATGATCGTCTATATAGAAAACACTTTTGAAATTTATGGAAAACCACAAAAATGAATGAGTCAGTTTTGAAGCATTGTATGATAAAATGTCCATGTACAAAAGCAACTTATATTTCTATATATTAATAGTAAACAATAGGAATTGGAATTGAACTTTAAAAATTAAAGGAACAGCCCTGGCTGGGTAGCTAAAGGGTTGGAGCGTTGTCTCATACACCAAAAAGTTGTGGGTTCAGGGCACATCCCTAGGTTTCTGGTTCCATCCCTGGTTGGGATGCGTACAGGAGTCAACCAATTAATGTTTCTCTCTCAAATCAATGTTGTTTCTCTCTCTCTCTCTTTCTCTCTCTCTCTCTCTCTCTCATCAACAAAAACATATCCCCAGGTAAAGATTAAATAAATTTCATAAAAACATTTGCAATATTATTAAAATATTATAATATGAAGAAAGATTTATTAAAATGTGGAATATTTATAAATTGAAAGCTATAAAACATTGCAGGGGGAAATTTAAAAGACCTAAATTAATGGAGAGATACACATTAATAGACTTGACATTGCTAACATGTCCATTGATCTATAGAATCAATGCAATCCCAATAGGTAGGTATATCTCAGATGTAATTTCTGCACAAACTGGCAAGCTCATTCTAAAATTTATATTGAGAACCAAGACCAGCCCAAACTTGAGGACTTAAACTACCTGATTTTGAGACTTTTGATAAAGCTACAGTAATCAGGATAGTGCAATAATGTTGAAAAGGTAGTCACATACATCAACGGGAAAGAAACAAAGCCCAAATATAGACCCAACTGATTTCCAACGAAGGTACAAGTAAGGGCAACATGACGTGGGAACAGTCATCATTTCAGCACCTCGTGCTGGAACACCAGAACAACGGCCCTAGGACAAACTTCCTTCACCCCATTTATAGGGATGAGCAGGAAGTGAAATGACGAAGGTGTGAGAGAGCTATTTGCATTTCTAGAAACAGACACAGGAAAGCACTCACTGACCTGTGGGGAGACAGAGTTTCTGAAATAAGGCCCGAAAGCAAAAACCGTAACAGGAAATAGCGGATAAATTAGACTTCGTCAAAGTTAAAGGCTCTGCGCTTCAGATGACACTATTAAAGCTGTTCAGGAAATTGCCCCACACCACATGCTGGGTGTCCCAAAATGTATGCACACACTTTGCATAATTATACAGACAGGGTTTATTAAAATAATTTCATTTTCAAAATTGAGCTGTCAAAGTGTGTATACATTTTTGGGGACACCCTGTATTTGCAACACATTTCTTGAAGAATGCCTATTTAGAAACCTTGCAATTCAGTGATAGGAAGACAAAGAGCCTGATAATAAATAAGCTACGGAAAAGCACAGTCCCCTTGCCAAAGAAGTCACAGATGGGAAATAGGCCACCCAATACAGTCAGTGTCATTGCCCACGGTCTGCCAGCTCCTGCTAAGTCAAGGTGCGCTCACTTACCACGTGACTGAAGGCTCCACTCCTCGGCATTTCCCCAAAGATAGGAAACCGGTTGTCCACAAAATCACCTGGACGTGACCGTTCAGCTTTGCTCATGACAGCCAAAGGTAACTGGCCAAATCCTGGAACCTGGGGACGCTAACAAGCTGACGCTGCTGTCCTCCGGGGTCAGGGGCCGTTCCGTCACCAGGGGTCCCGGCCACGGCAGTACTAGCTCAGCTGGTTGTCACAGCCTCGTTCCCCTTTCCCCAATGCCCTTCCCGAGAGTAACAGCCCTCGACTGCCCATCGTCCTTTGTTCAAAAGAATTAAAACTCTCTCGCATTCGCACCAACAGTTCCATGAAACACCAACAGGAACCCATCACCGAGCTCCGCGGGCTCCAAAGGGGAATCGAGAGAGACAGAGCGTGGCGTGCACCGGAGCCTGTCACGGGAAGATGTGGCGATGAAGCCAGCCCAGCCATCACTGCGAGGAGCACCCGGTAATTTCGGGGCGGAGCGCTCCACCGCTGCCCTGTGGGCTGCTGGCCTGCCAGGCTGAGTCACGCCCCTCGGAGCCCTGGGCCATGTCCTCAATGGCTCCTAGCATCCTCCGAGGATTGAAATGCCAGGAAATGAGGGGGACCGAGGGCTAAATTCAAGGGGTGGACGTGGTTCCCAGGCTTCCAGATTGTTCCTTTGGGGCATACATTGTGTTAACCAAGACAGGACAGACAGGAAGGAGAGGAAGTGCCAGGGCCAGGGGTCTTTCCTCTCTGGCGTGTTGAGCATGAGGGCTCCCCGGGGCTTCCATTTGGAAATGTTTGTCTGCAAACATTTTATTCCAAAATAAAAATCAAGCTCCCACGGAGGGTCAGGCCTGCACACACAGCGTGATGGTTGTGGTACCTGAGAGCAAAGGAGCAGATGAAGGTCACAGCGGCCCCCTGACATCAGGTGACTCAGGACGGGACAGGATGCTGCGAGGCAGTGCTGAGCACTCGCTGAGGGCGGGAGGGAGGGCGGTGCTCAGAAGTGAGCAGTAAGGGGACTTGAATCGTGTGCGTGTCATCATGGAAACCAAGGGAACCAAACTTCAACAGGAGCTGGTGGTCATTAGCATCAAGTTACTCGGAAAAAATCCAATAGGAGGATGTAATGCAGTCACTGCATAAAGAATCCCCCACGTCGAGGAGCTGGTCTCAGACTACTACCATCTGGAGGACGCTTGTCCTCAGCACCCCCACCTGCATCCCGCCCCCCCCCCAATCCGAGCTGCCCTATCCTGCCCCCAGCCTGCCAGGCCCGAGGCTCGCCTGGGAATGGGGTGGCCATGTGAAACCCGGGTCCTGTGCCTCTGCTTGCATTTAGCTTACATCTTAGCTCTAGCAATCATCGCTCTCTCCCCCTCAGAGACCTAGCCTTCTCCCCCGAGGCAGCAGAAGACAGCAGCCCGGACCTGCCTACTGGTCACCTGGCCCAGACCTCTGCAGGCCAAAGGTCAGCATGACCTAAGCCACGTTTCAGCTCGGAGCCCTAAGGTGCCAGGACCCTGGCTCCTTTCCCGTGAGGCGGACAGGGACGTGGAAATCAGAGCCTTCTCAAGTCCTGAATGATTCACTGCCCTGCCCTCCCCTGACAGCCAGCTCCCAGCACGATCCCCAGATCCCCAACCCTCGAACCCAGGGGCCGTGACGTCGCCCTGTGTCACCTAAACCTCCACGCCTTGGGGCGCCGTCTCTATACGCAGCGTCGGGCCCCAGGAGCGGTGTTCTCTCCTCCGCAGCGCTGTGTCACGGTGCTGGACGGACGTGAATCGGCCACCAGCGACAGCAGCTGGGCTGTGCGTGGGGGCAGGGGCTGACTCCGACCACAGAGAGCAGCCCTGTGAGAGTGGCCTCTGCAGATCCCACCACCATTCTCCACGGGCGGGGCCTCGGCCTCCAGGGAAAACCAGCCCTGGTGGGCGCATGGCCAGGAAAAGGGGGACCCGGCACCTCCCAGCTGCTGGGGAGACGAGCAGGTGCACCGAGGTGGCCGCTCGGCTTGCAGGCTCCCGCCGCGGCGTAGCCAGGGGCGCTGGGTGTGCACCTGGGCCAGGAGGACACGGGGCTGGGGAAACGCCAGACCACTGCTCTCGGTGCCCGGGCACCTCCCTCCCCCCCTCCCCGGGGTCTTTTTATTCAGAGACGCCCTAAAAAGAGCTCTGAGCAATTTTCGAAAATTAATTGTCCTAAAAGGGCTGTTAGGAAGAACCACATCCACAGACACAAAGCACAGTGGGTTTGGGGCTCCTGGTAGGGGGGGCCGTGCCCCCAGGAGTGGGGGAGCAGGGAGGCTCCCCAGGGACGCCCCCATCCTCTGAAGGCTTTACAGTGGCCTGGGTGCGCCCTGGGAACCCCACCTCTTTCCTGAAAGGACTCCAGTGGGAAGGCTCATCTGTCCTGGGGCTGTGGGTCGCCCGGTGACACACGGAGGCAGGAAATAAACTCAGTGACCCACCTGGCCCGTGGCCACTGGACAGGTGACCCCAGCCTCCGAGGGGACACCAGGCCTGAGAGGGAGCTGGGCGGGGTGTTTCCTTAAGGACCAGCCAACCAATGACTCCGAGCTCCGTGAAGAAAACACGCACTTGTCCCGTGACAAAACGAAGCTGGAAGCCCTCAGGCTGCGGCCCCGCCCCGCCCCGCCCCCCCGCCCTCCTCGGATCTTCCCGTCCATGCGAGCAGCCAGGGCCCCCAGTGCTGCCCCGGTGCTGCCGGCTCGGCCTCGGCCTTGGCCGGCAGGAGACCACACTGGCTCAGCCCAGGAGCTGACACCCACGGGGCCTGCACGGCGCCAGGTGTCGGCGGCGGAGTTGGGTCACCCACCGCCTTTGGCAGATTTGGGTCTGAAAGGCTTTTGACTGCTTCCAAAAACACAAAAGTCTGTCTTCGAGGGCCCAACGACCGTCCCCAATTTCTAACAAAAGTCCAAAGAACTTACAGAATTCCAGAGATCACCAACATGGCTCACGGGTGGCCGCAGCTCGGCAGAACGCCCAGGGGCAGCTCCTGGGGAAACCAGTCAGAGCAGATGTGATGGGAAAAGTCCGTTTCCTCAGCACAGAGGCCTCCAGGACCTGGGCAGAGCCGTTAGATGCTCTAAAATACCGTGGAAATCACAAACGCGGACGCGTCTCCCAGGCTCCACCTGACACATGAGGTGCGTCACAAAAACACTCCATCAGAAAAGGTGAGGGGACGGGTATGCGTACACACTGTCGGCGGCAGGAGACCGCAGAGGGGGTCGGATGCTGGGAAGCTCAGGCCGGAGCCAGCGTAGACCCTGCTGCTTATGCTACAGCAAAAAAAATCCCACTCACCATAGCCACTTTGGACTATGATCTGTCAGTTACAATGTGAACTTAAATTGTATGTCACATATCTGTCCACACATCTGTCCACATATCCACCCCGGCGCACACACACACACACACACACACACACACAGAACCAGGTGCCCCTGAGGTGGGAACAGAGGCCTCTCTCTCTCACGCCATTGGGGACCCCCTCCAAGCACACATGTAACTCATTCACAGTGCCAGCCAGTTTACTGAGCACACAGCAATTCTAGGCCTGAAAACATGTGGGGGGGGAGAGAGAGAGAGAGAGAGAGAAGAAAAAGGGATGGTGAAAAGAAGGTGAAGGCATACACACCACCTCCTGTAACCCCCACCCCGAGGGAGGGGCTGTCTCATTACTCCGGGGATGGATTAGGAGGGAGCAGTTTGGCCTTCTGCCTGCAGCCTGTCCATCTTGTTTCTTTTACTGAATAAAGAAATCAGCTCCTTCTCCCCAGGACGCGACTGTGGAAAAAAACAGGCAACAACTTGAGTCCCTCCAAAATGTGAGAACATCAGGCAGGAGTCCCCGCGCTAGCTGCCTGCACCTGCTCACCCCGTCCCTGACTCCTGATAACCAGCGCACTGCAGCCGGGGTCAAAGGCGCTGGGGTCGTGTTAAAGGCGCGGCGGTCGGGTCAAAGGCACTGCACTCGGGGTCGGATGCTGTGAAGCTCAGGCCGGAGCCAGCGTAGACCCTGCTGTTTATGCTACAGCAAGAAAACCATCCTACCTCACCATGCCCTGACCCTCAGCAAGCACCAGCCCCAGAGCAGCCCCCAGGCGAGGCCAGGCTCTCGGCGGCCCGTGGAACAGGCGTCCACAGAGCTGAGCTGGGCCCTGAGCCCCGGGGGCCGCTCTCCACCGAGGCAGGAACGAGCCAGATGTGCGGCCCGCAGGGGCGCCAGGGCGGTAGGATCTGCTCCTGCTCCTGGGCCAGGCGTCTGACCTGCTCAGCCGCATCCTCACCCCCGGGAACGAGCGGAGGGGGCTGCCCCGTGCAGGTGAGAGTCCCAACCTCCCACCCCCCACGTTCTCCGTGGCCAACAGAACTAGAGTGACCTGATTTTCCTGACGAGTGGACAAAGACAGGGAGGGTCTCTCTGAGGGGCTGGGGACGGCCCTCTCCCCGTCCAGGCCTGCGCTCGCTCCCCTGGACCAGGGGCACCGCCAGCTCCTGCTTTCTGTCTGCATCTTCTGCTGATTTCGTCACCATCTGCGAGGACTCAGACGTGCACTGCATGCCAGGTCCTTGGATCCCCACCCACCCAACCCCGTCCCGGCCTGCCCCCGCGGAGCCGTGAGCACATGCCCCTTGCAGTCCCTCCCTCTCACCCGCGGGTGATGTACATCAGCCTCCTCTTGCTTGAACTACTGCCCTTGGATTGAAAGCCACTAGTGACGGGACCTCAGGGCCGCCTCCGGCCATCTGGCCCGGTCAGGGACGGGGTGCGGAAGCACTCACAAGTACACTCAGCCAGGGTCAGTGTTCTCACGACTCCCTCACTGGCCTGAGTTTAGAACTAAGCGCACGTCTAAGGTCTTTTGCTTTTTTACCTGTGAGAGCCCTGCAGGCTGAGGGAGGTGGAGGCACCGGCTAGAACTGGTCCAGAGAGCCGCCAGAGCAGGCGCGGTGGTGCCGCGAGCAACTGCCCCGCGTGGGAGAAAGATGAATGCGACGCCAGTGATGGCGGGGTGTCGAGGAAGCTGCCGGGCCCCACGCGCTGAGGCGGGGGCTGCCCCGGTGAGGAGAAAAGCCCTACCCTGACCAGGGGGAAGTTAGGAACTCTGTCCCAGGACAGGCTGAAAATGTGAAATCCTCAGGAAAGAGGGCGGCGGCCCCGTCCCAGCTTCAGACGGCCCATCCTCGTGGTCACTGCTGCAGAGACGCCAGCTGGCACGTGGGTGCCGGGGTGAAGCAGGAGGGCCCCGGGACCCCCACGTGGGAGGCCATCTGAGGGGGGCTGCCCTCTCTGTCTTCAGGATGGAATATACTTGGGCATAGTTTCCTGTGCAACTAACGTCTTTTGTCCAAAGGGACACACACCAGCCGTGATGGTGAGTCACAGACACGCCGTGGTGCACGAGGCAGCTCCCCACAGCTGCGTGGCTGACGCGACGTGTGGCGTGGCTGTGCCGTGGGGCCAGGATGTGAGGTCAGAGGTTAGTCTAGATGTTTCTGTGAAGGGATCCTGTAGCTGTTGGCTAAAATCTACAGCCAGTTCACAGTTAAGGGGAGGAGAGGCCCCTGAGCAACATGCATGGCCTCATCTGATTGGCTGAGGCCTTCGGAGCAGGACCGCCTGCTTCCAGGGCAGGCCTTCTGCCCGACCGACCGCCACCAGCAGGCACCCTGGCTCAGCCGCTGGCCTCCCCGCAGAGTGCAGTCCCAGGAAGAACTTGCTGAAAATCTAACAGCTGACCCAAGCGGAGTTCCGTTCTCGTGCACACCCCCCTGCTGGTCTGTCTGGAGAACCCCCAGATACAGCAGCGCAGCAAGAATCTCAGCTCTCCCAAAGCTTAGTCCAGATGATGAGGCGACGCCCGTCCTCTCCAGGTCTCTGATTGTGGAGAAGGAAACTGGGACACTGAACAACCAAAGACCTGCCAAAGGGATCAGTGAGGCAGTGGGGAGGGAGGCTCGGTCCCTCCTCAGGCGCCTCCTGCACCACTCTGTCCCCTGAGCCTCACTTCTCCAATGAGTGACAACACACAGCGTTCTGAGGGGAGATATGGAAGAGACTGAACATTGTCCACGTAGGAAAACACTGCAAGAAAACCTGCCCGCTGTCCCGGTTCTCTAACAGCCTCCCAACCCTGGCAGATAACCCAACCTCCTTGACCTCAGGCTCCTTATCCACAAACAGGTTCCTTATCTGGCAACACGAACCCTATTTCATTCTTGTGGTTTCAGGGTAAAATAGAATTCGGATGTGAGCGCACTCTGGACATCAAAAGGGATGTGAAAAAATGTTCTGAGAAGTGGGTAGGCCACTCAGTAACAAAAGATAATGGGAGAACTCACACTTATTTTTGGTGGTTCTCACGGAATACCTCTCCGTGACCTCACCCCTGCGCAGGCTTTGGGTGCACATGGGATTGAATGGCCCCCGCCTCACCCTCAGGATGGTTCGCGGGGATTCGGGAGTGGCAATGTAGAAAAAACACAAATGGCAGAAAATTTAATTTACTGTTAACTGAGCACTTACTATGAGTCAATACATCATTCTCAATACTATCATCTTGGGCTAGGCGATGAGATCAATTCAGTGAGGTTTCTTAATTATCCTGTTTCTCGGAAAACACAGTGAAAATTTCTTATGTTTGGTGCTGGAAGGGGTAGGAGCATACCAGCTAAAAACAGAGGAAACTGCCTCATCCTCCCCATCAGTTCCTCCCGTGAAGCTGCCTGAGCGTCGCATTCTCGCATCTCGCTCTTATTCGATAAGAGGGGCACCTCCGCCAACAAGGACGCCCAGGAAAGCGGTTTGGACAGACAGGGCCGCCCGCAGCCCGCAGCCCGGGCCAGTCAGGACACGGAGGGGCGGCCCGTAAGGAAACTCTTAAACCACGAGCCGAGTTCTGTAAATAAAACAAAGAGGACAAGAAAGAGGCCGCTCTCCTGGGCTCCTGGGATCCCCTCCACCTGCGTCCTCTCCTCCACCTGGGTCCTCTCCTCCACCTGGGTCCTCTCCTCCACCTGGGTCCTCTCCTCCACCTGGGTCCTCTCCTCCACCTGCGTGCGTCCTCTCCTCCACCTGCGTCCTCTCCTCCACCTGCGTCCTCTCCTCCACCTGGGTCCTCTCCTCCACCTGCATCCTCTCCTCCACCTGTGTCCTCTCCTCTACCTGTGTCCTCTCCTCCACCTGTGTCCTCTCCTCCACCTGTGTCCTCTCCTCCACCTGGGTCCTCTCCTCCACCAGCGTCCTCTCCTCCACCTGGGTCCTCTCCTCCACCTGGGTCCTCTCCTCCACCTGCATCCTCTCCTCCACCTGGGTGCTCTCCTCCACCTGCGTCCTCTCCTCCACCTGGGTCCTCTCCTCCACCTGCATCCTCTCCTCCACCTGTGTCCTCTCCTCTACCTGCGTCCTCTCCTCCACCTGGGTCCTCTCCTCCACTTGCGTCCTCTCCTCCACCTGCGTCCTCTCCTCCACCTGCGTCCTCTCCTGCACCTGGGTCCTCTCCTCCACCTGGGTCCTCTCCTCCCCTCCTGCCCTAATCACAGATGTGAGGAATGTTGAGGAATGCACTGTTCTCATCTTCCTGACAATTCTCAATTGATAGAAAACAACATTCAACAAGTTAGGGAAACCCCCTCCCAAGATCCTGCTTTCGCTGTGTTCCATCAGGGAACTGCTTTCCAGGCGGAAGCAGATGCAGTCCAGCAGGATGAGACTTTCATCTAAACTAATCTCATAGACACGAGAGGAGAGAAAAAGCCATGGGGGGTGCTAGGGGCAGAAATAGAACATTGGTGGCCAGCTACAATTATCCTATATAATAAAGATGTAATATGCAAATGGTCGTTACACCGTGAAGTGTAACGACCGACCGTGTAACAACCAGATCACGGATCAGCAGGAGGGTGAGGCAGCGAGCTACAAGCGGGCAGCGGAGAGATACAGGAGGGGGCAGGGCAGCAAGCTATGAGGGGGGGTGGGAGGGAGCTACAGGAGGGCAGGGCAGCAGACAGAGAGCTACAGGAGGGCGGCAGTGAGCTACTGGCGCACGGATTCGTGCGCAGGGCTACTAGTAGAAAATACTAATCCTGCTCTGTTAACCATGACGGTTCTGTTCTGATTAGAGAAAGCACACTCTCACTTTGTTGTGAGTTACACGCCTGGAACATGGGAGCTCTCATCAGAACGCAGCCCATCCTCCATCCCGAGAACTGCCATCATCATGGAAAGATTTACAACCTCGTGGCTGAGACAATCTAGTCCTGGAGGCGCCTGCCCTTTGCAACCCCAGTCCCTACTGCCTGTGACCTGGTCCCAGAGGTGCTCGGAGGCACCACCCGCCCTCTGTGACCCCCCCTGCCCAGCCCGCATGAGTTGTAATCTGTAATGATTATCCCATGCCCACTTCCCCATGCCTGTACTCCCTACTTCCCCATGTAATCCTTGTCCTACCTATACAAGCAGCTGGCTTATGGGAGGTGCAGAGCAGATTTTCGTGGATGACCTGCTGCTCTCCCATACTGCCGGCTGTATTGGAATAAACGCTCACATACTATATGATACAACGCCGTCTCTGCTTAATTGGCTCCAGTAGTGATAGGCAGCACGGACCCATTGGTTGTCCGGTTACACTTCCAACAGCCTCAGGGAGGTACAGTGGGTACAGACAGGGAAGGCTCCCGGGTCCTCCAGGAGTTCCCACATCCCCCACGATCTCTCCTCCAAGCTGCCCACACACCTGACACACACTCTCCCCTCACTGCCTGGAATGTCCCCTTTCCCTCCCTTCACAGCTGCCACCTCTTGCCCTGCAGAAGTCAGTTTCTAGGTCACATGAGCTGGACAGGGCCAAGTCACCCCCCCCCCATCCCTGAACAGATCCAGGCACGCCTGGGCCAGAGTATGTGCTCACATAAATGGCTGAAAACCGTCTTATCCTAGTGGCAAGTGAGCACACACATAGACACACACACATGCATGCACATGAATGAGCACATACACAGATACATGGGAACATGCATGCGCGCACATGCACACAAATGGGTGCCAAAACACCCAGTGCACACGCACACATATACATGCTTGTTCACTTGCACACTAGGAATGGCCAGACCGCCCCAGGATCCGTGAGCGAGCAGGCTTATCCTGGCAGGGCTTTGTTTCACTCCCGTCTCCTTCGCAGGCGCGGTGCCTCCTCCACTATGTCACTGGGCCATCTTCTGTGGACACAGGAGATGCTCACGTGCCTGAGTGGGGGCCATGGGCCGTACTGGGAGGGGCATGGAAAGGAAGGAGCCAATGAGCATGGCTGGGAGCGGAGCGCACCCTCCTTCCATTCTCTTTCCTAAAACACGCAGCCTTGCGTGACTCGGACCAAGGTAGGAGACGCTGAGACACCTCACACATCCTCTGCCACGTGTTCAGCAAACACTGCTGGCTGATGGGGAGGCGGAACTGCTCCTTACAAACCCTGACGCTGGCAGACACGCTCGCTGGCAATGACCTAGGAAACCCTCCTGGCTCCGTGTTCATGCGCACCCGGTGGGAGCTGAATGGGGCGAGTGTGTGGCCTCTGGGGGTGCCTGCCATGGAGGCTGACACTGGGAAGGGAATGAGCACAGGCACGTCTCTAGGAAATAAATGAACACCCGAAAGCAGCGTGTGCACAGGGCGCCTGCAGAGACTCCCCGCCCTGCCCTCCCACTGGTCACGTCAGGGGGAGAGGCCTGGGAGATGAGGCATGAGGTGGGTAGACAGTCCCAAAGGGGCCCCTGTAGGGCTCAAAGGTACTGAATCGACCCGATGTCTGAAATGCCCACGACTATGCTTCTTGGGGGCAGATCAGAGCCATAAGCCAGCAGGCGTTTAGTTATAGAACTTGAGAGGCAAGAGGTCTCTTTGCCTCAAAATCTCTCCCTTCCTGCAGGTACAGGGCCACACACTGGCCGTTAGAGATCCGTGCCTTTGGCTGCACCGGTGTCTGTGCTTAGGAGTCCCCGACTAATAACATGACTACCTTTGGGCCCATTGAGCAAAACTTCCTTAGGGATATGTGGGTTCTTAGTGAAGAACAAGGCTCTTGCAGCATAGAACAGTCCAAAAGGGAACGGACATCGATGGGGGGGGGGGGGGGGGGGATGGTGCCACGTCCCACTCGGCAGCGGGCGCACCAGCGGCTTTCCCAGCCCCGCTCCTGCGCGGTCCTGGCCGGAGGTGAGAGGTCGGCTCCAGTGCAGCGGGTGTGTGCCTGTTAGCAAGGACCTGACCATCACTCGCTCTGTGACGCTGCCCCGGGCGCCGAAATAAGCAGCAAAATGAAGGCTCTGTGGGGTGGGCGGGCAGAGGCAGATCCAAGGCACCAGAGTTGGTCCCCTGCGCTGCTGGACACAGGGGCAGCCCCAGGATCGCACCCGGGGACCCACAGTGCCAGATGGCCCAGAGGCCACGGAGACCGGCCAGGACGCGTGCTTGAGGGATGGGGCAGTGCCTTCCTGACGCTGGTGTCCAGTTCACAGGCTGACCTCAGAGGTCCAGTCTCCCTTCCCCCGCACCCCCTCCTGGCCTGCACCTTCCCAGGCCTCTGTGGCTGAGCGTCCGTCCGCGGCCAGCCGGTGAACTCGCACGCCCTCCCCGCCCCGGGGCCTGTCTGGCTGGCTCGCCACGCACAGCAGGCAGGGAATCAATATTTGCTGAATAAGAAAGAGAAAAATTCTTGGCCGCCAGAAGAAGACTGCCCACGGCTGTAACGCAATGCGTGTACCTCCCAGGCTCCTCAGAGCACCTAGAACACGCGAGCACGGAGTCGACGCCCACCCACAAGCATGCGCCTGTCCTGTATGTGTGCTGTGAGTAAGCGCCATGCGGAATCCAATGGATGCTGATCGCAATGCAGCTTCTTCCAGGCCCTGGAAATAAAAATAACATCTCCACAATGACATCATCCTGCCTCTTCCCGAGTGTTTTTATCCTGATTGTAAAGAATCACAGCGATGGCCCAGAATCACGCTTCATTGAGGGAGAGGGGGCGCAAGCTGTGCGCGGCCCGAACACACGGAGGGAGTAAGGCTGCGGGTGCTGGCGCCGACGCGTGTCGGAAAGTGCTTTTGTGCGTACGGCCTGGGAATTTGTAATTAAAGGCTTTGGCTGGGCACCGGGACACTGATGAGGTTCAATCAGGCCGCCGGGCCTGTGCCCGAGACGGCTCCGAAGCCGCGCCCAGCCCCTGCCGCCACACAGCATGTCTGTGTTTGTGGATTTTTCCAGCTTTTTTTTTCCTTTTCTTTTCTTCTTCAAGGGAGAAAACGTTGGCAACAGAAAACTAGAAGGTGCAGGGAAGGAGACAGGGGAGTCACACTAACTGGGGGCGTGCTGGGGTCACGGGGCAACGTCGCTGCCTCTCTGAGGCGCAGCCCGTGCAGCCCCGCGGCCGACGCACCATCACCCCGACTCCTGCTTCCTCACCCCGTCTCCCAGGCTGTGTCAGCGTCCAGCACCTCCACGCAGAAAACCGCAGGGTCTCTGGAAAATCAGATGGCATCTCCCGCTTTGCTCTCTGAAGAGGTCTGGTCCTCTAAAACCCTCATTTGCCACAAAAGCAGTTGAACGCCGCTCTAGACTTTCAAGTAACAAATGGGCCGTTCCTTGGGCCTTTTCGTGATTCGATGCAGATTTCAGTAGCGTGGGAAGTCCGAGCCCCAGATCTGGAAAGCTTAGCGCCGGTCTGAGGGAAGGCAGGAAAGCCGGGAAGATAAGAGGGACAGGCGAGCAACGGCGACAGGTCAGATGCGGCACAAGGACACGCACGCGACGCAGGGTCAGCCCTGCTCTCACCGGGCGAGAACTTGGGGAGACCCGGCAGGTTCTTCGAGAGGGAGGGGACCCTGGGGGAACGCAACCTGCAGAGGGCGGCCCTTCGTCTGTCCCCGCCCTCATTCCCAACACGAGAGCCGGGATCGCCCTCGACGTCCCTGCCGCCCTGGGCCCCTGTGTCAGACCAGCCGCTTACGCATTTGAAATGTCTTTTGGGACCACATGCCACCGAGACCAGGGAGGGGACAGGCAGCTGGGCATGAAGACACCGTCTTCGCCGAGGACGGTGACCCGCACGTGGCCGATGCCAGGCGCCAATGGCGCTGTCACTTCCTGCTGGGTTATGACGGGACAGGGGCACTTGGTTCCAGGATGAAGGCAAAAGAGAGAGTGGACTCTGTCTCCTACGTTCAGGGTCTTTGCCTCCAAGGCTGACGGATACGTGGTGGCTCCACGTGGCGGCAACAGGAACTGGGGCGTTCCAGCCACTAACACCCCGCTAACTCGTTCACACCGGCTCGGTTATCCTAAGGCAGTTCTTCCAGACTTCTCAGAAAACGGAACTCCGGGGCCTGAGCCACTCCTCATTGCTAAAGTGTGAGGAGGGGCGAGGGAACCCCTGTCCACACCCACAGCGCCCTCGCCAGGCTCCGCTCTTTAAAACGCCCGACAGAGTGAAGCCAGGCTCTCGGGCTGGAATTACAGACAAGGAGCAGATAACCCACACTCAGTCTCAGCAACGCCAATGGCTAACGCAGTCACGAAAATCCACCCTTTCTGAAGACCAAGTAAATGGCCACTCAAATTCAGTAATTCCACAGAAATGTTTCTTTTTAGTTGGCCATGATTTAAAAATTAGAGAGAGACCAGATGAGGGTACAGTGAAAAAGTCAATTCCACCTGCTGGGGGAAACACCCCAAAGCCATCGCAGGCGCCACCCCAGCCTTGACGCCCTCTGCCCGCTCGCTCTCCCCTGTCCCCCGCAGCTCACCCATCCTCCACTTCACGTCAGGACCATCCTCAGGGGCCCTGCCTCCCCCCCACTCAGACCCCGACTCCCTGAGCCACTTCCCACACAACAGCTCCTTCTGTAAGTCTAGCAGGCGCTCTGAACGCAACAGCATGAAACGGAAAACGTCCTCCCACTGCCTCTCCTGCAGCTTTCCCAACCTCCATGAGATGCCTGGCCCATGTGCACCTCCTCCCGTGCATCCACTCGGACCCAGGATCCTGTTGATCCCACTGGGCATGACCTCCTGGGCCGAGACCCCACCCATCCTTTCCAGGTTCATTAGAGAGGGAGCTTCCCTCTGCCCACCCACACTCTCTGCCCAAACCAGCAGACGGGGGACCCGTAGCCCAAGAGGTCTCCTCCCTCCTCTGCTCAGACCTTCCAATCCCCCGCCCCATTTGACCAGACGCGAAGTCAGGCCTTACGAAGCCAGGAGCCCCAGGGACCGCCTTTCCCTCCTCTCGGACCCTTCCTACCAGCCTGGTGCTCCCTCCCTCCACTGCCCACCTTCAACATGCCAGGACCTTCCTACTGGGGTCCCCGTTCCAGCTGCCCCTCGGCGTGGCCTCTCCGGCAGACTAGCCTGTTTCTCAACCATGCCCTTCCAATTAAGTTTATATATCTACATACGTATCTATAATGTATGTGTGTGTGTGTAGATATATATAGGGTGTCCCAAAACCATGTATATACACTTTGAATAATCTTAATTCCGATGGGTTAAATTTGAAAAGAAAGAAACATCAATTGAGGTATTAGAAAAAAAAGTGTGCATGCATTCTTTGGAACATGCTGCATATAAAAGGCCTGGGGAAAAGTATAAGGTATTAACAAGGCAGTCTTCCCTTGGGTGGCAGAATTACAGGGTTATAACTTTCTCTGTTCTCTATTTTCCACCTCGTCCGCAATGAAAATGTGCCAGGACCTAATCACTTTATGATAACATGATGCCCTTGCTCCTGTACGTGTTACTAAGTTGGTCGTATCTCTTGGGCACCCCATACTCACGGTGGATGCTGTAATGAACACACTGAGGTAGAATCCATTCCATTCACGACATGCAAATTCTACACTCTATTTGCGTGTGTGCAGCGGAGGTGAACTAAACGGTGCCCCGGGAAAGAAACGCTAAAGGTGACCATGTCGGCAAGACAGAATTTCAGGTCCGCTCTTGCTTTGGAATTTCTTTCTTTTCTTTCTTTTCTTTTTTTTTTTTTTTTTTTCCGGTCATCTACACCTGAGGGTATTTTTTTCATTGATTTTTTTTTTAAGAGAGAAAGTGGAAGGGAGGGCGGGAGTGGGAGGGAGGGAGAGAGAGAAACATGGATGTGAGAGAGACACATCCATCAGTTGCCTCCTGCAGGCGCCCTGACTAGGGATCAAACCTGCAACCCAAGTGTGTGCCCGTGACCGGGATTTGAACCCATGACCCTTCAGTGCAAAGGCTGGTGCTCTAACCACTTAGCACACCAGCCAGAGCTACTTCAGAATTTCTTACAACAAGCGTATGTCTGCTGCATTCATTTGTTTTGCAATGAGAATTTTAAATTTAAACATGAATTTTTCCTACAAAATAAAATGTTACCCAGGAAACATTTTTGTGACAAATATGTGTGGTTTTTTTTATTTGCATTCTTTCCTGTGGACCTGTTCATCTGGTGGGACGCTATATGAGAAGAAATTCTAAACAGCAAAGGATTTCCCCACTCCCTGTCCCCGTGCCTGGACTCGGGCCCTCTGCATCGTGGGTAAGGAAAGAACAGGGATGGGAAATGATACCTTTTGATACCTTATTTGTCCTTCGGTCAAGTGACAGTCACCTATACATGTCCATCCCACCTCCCCACTGCAGACAGGTGAGCCACCTAAATAAAACCCCATCTTCCCCAGCACGGCCCAAGACACAGCGGAGCCACACCGCCCCCGTGACCAAGGCGAAGAAGGCCAGGAAGGGACTGACTCCCCGGCCCTGCTCCACCCTTACCCCCCCCCCCCCGCGCCACGCCCCTGCCACTGGCCACAGCCAGTTTCACCGTTTCCCCTCCTCAGTGCCTCGTGTTCTTAAGCAGAAGTGGGACATCCAGTGTTGTTTTTCTCTTTTCTCTCCCATTAGAATGTAAATGTGATTTCAAGCCATTTGTAATTCAATCTCACAACCCAATGAAGCGATTCCACTCTCAGTGGCTGCCTCGCCCACATGGCAGCAGGTGCCGCACAGAGAAAAAGGGGCGTGGCCGGTGGCAGGAGCAGAGGGCAGGGGGCCAGCAGCCAGGAGTCAGGACTGTGACTGTCGAAGCCCCTGGAAGGATGGCCGGCTTCCTGGGATCCGTGTGGGACGAGGGAATTGCTGAGTCACCTGGGAGCTCCCCGGCGGGAGGCAGGTGCTGCAGAGAAGGGCTCTGCTGTGGGCCTGGATGTCTGCCCGAACAATGCCAGTGACTGATGTCACCATGTCACCTCACACCAGGAACACCGGTGGTGCCCTAGGGCATGACAGGCGCTCACGCTATTTGGCAAACATGAATCTTCTGTTACCCCAGGTGAGGAGGAGTGTTAGGGTCAGGGGCGCGGAACCAGGAGGGAGCTGCCTGGGTCGCTGTGCCAGGCGACATCTGCCACCAGGCTGCCCGCCTGCCACCCTCAATCAGAACCTACAACTCGATTCTGCCGTGCCTGTCCCAGCTCCTTAGGGCACCAGAGCTCTGAACTCCCACCACTGGGCTCCTTGGGTCCCGGCCCTCAGCCGTCCCACAGGCCCCGCCATCCTTCCTGGGGCCAGTCCGCAGGCTCTTGTCCTAGCCCGGGAAGGCCCGCGGCCCTGACGGGGCGGTGTCGATGACCAGACCACGTGGGCGCACATGACAGCAGTGTCCCGTCCAGTCTTTCCCAGTGGCCACTCACCTGGAACCAGCCTCACCAAACCCTGCCACCAGGATCCTGATCTCACCACGCCCAGGGCTTCCCTTAGCCCAGTGGTCGGCAAACTCATTACTCAACAGAGCCAAATATCAACAGTACAACAATTGAAATTTCTTTTGAGAGCCAAATTTTTTAAACTTAAACTATATAGGTAGGTATATTGTTATTAACTTAATTAGGGTACTCCTAAACTGGCCTTTGCTAAAAACTCAAGGGGCCAAAGAGCCGCATGTGGCTCGCAAGCCGCAGTTTGCCGACCACTGCCTTAGCCAACAGAGCACCCCTCTTGCTCGGCCTGCTCGCAGCCTGGCCGTGGGCACCCACACACCTGGAGCACCTGCCCAAGAGGCCCTCCGCCCTCCAGTCCCCCTTCCCCTCCAGGGGCGTGGGTGCAGGTGCAGTCAGAGCCCAGGCCCAACGTGGGGGTCCCGAGAGGAAGACAGCCCCAGGGAGGCCCACAGAGCTGAGAGTGAATAAGGTCTCCCCGGAGGAGACCAAGCTGGCTCCAAAGACAGATGGCTAATGACGTTACTCAGCATCAGAATACATGTAAGTATGATGCACATTCATTTAAACGTCCTCAAACCCGAACTGGTGATGCTGTTAACATTCATGTTATGCACATGAGGAAACTGAGGCACGAGGAATGAAAGAACTAGCCCAAAGCCACCCAGGGAGTCCCAGCCCATATACAACGTATTCACAGGTCTAACAGGCTGGGCGGCATACAACCTCAGCACGGCCACCTCGGTACTCAGGTTCGACTACTACCCCTTTCACCCCACGCCTGGTGCGTGGAGATCTGAGGAGATTTGCTGAGGATGACACAGCATCATCCGAGTGAGACACAGGGGTCCTTCTCAGCTCCTCCGGCTAAGGGGAAAGGGTCTTCTGTTTTGTTTTGTTTTATAAGATTTTTTAAAACTGATTTTTAGAGACAGAAGGGAGTGAGAGGGAGAGAGAGAAAAACATCGATGTGAGAGAGAAAAATCCATCAGCTGTTTCCTGTACTCCCCCTACCAGGTATCAAGCCCCAACCCTGGCCAGGAATCGAATGGGAAACCTTGTGGTGCACAGGACGATGCCCAGCCACCTGGGGCCAGGGGCCCTCCATTCGAGAAGCATCTTCCCTGGGAATCTGACCTTCCTAAGAAGGTGTCAGTGTAGCCCTCCGCGTGGTGTGGTCGTCTGCAAGTTGCATTTCAAAAGCTTAGTATGCACACCCACCCACACACACACACACACACACACACTCACACACACTAAACTCGCCATTTGCCATTTTAAAGTTTTAAAAAATATATTATTATTGATTTCAGAGAGAAAGGGAGAGGGAGAGAGAGAGAAACATCAATGATGAGAGAGAATCACTGATTAGCTGCCTCCTGCATGATCCCCAGAGCCTGCAACCCGGGCATGTGCTCTGACTGAGAATCAACTGTGATCTCCTGGTTCATAGGTCGATGCTCAACCACTGACCCACACCGGCTGGGCCCATTGTGAAGTTTTAGCATGTAATTCACCTGGCCCTTAGTCGTAGGAAGCTGTGATTTTCAACAAGCTCTCCGTACCTGGTAATCCTAAGTCCCCATATGTCCCTTTGCCACTTCGGACCCCTGACTTCCTGGTTGGTTGGGGGCTCCTCCCTCTCTCCCTCCCTCCCTCGCTGAAGATTCAGAGACCATTTGCAGCACCTGCTTCCACAAATGAGCAGCTCTGGCCTCTGAGCAGCAGCCTCGTCCAGGTCAGTGGCAGTGACCGAGTCCCACCACCGGCAGCTGGTGTCCGGGACGTCGCTGTGTTGGCGCTCGCCCAGCATCGCTGTGGGATTCCTGTCCCTGGCGGGGCTCTGAGGGCTGGATGGCAGACGCAGCAGATCGGGCTCGCTGCAGCCCTCCACACGCCCTGCAGAATTCCCTCCCCCTGGCGCAGGCTGGGATGTGTGCACCACAAACGGATGACCCTATTTTATCACAGTTCAGCAACTCTAGGAGGGCACCGATTTCCATGTGCAACGTTTGCTATGGACGCCTTGTCACCAAAACCCACTCCCAATGAAAACATGACACGCTCTTACTTGCAAGATGCACCTCGATATTAAAAATATAAAACCTATCAACAATCTGCACCTGAAGACATGCAGTGTCAAGTCAGGGGCAGGTGGCTGGGGCTGTTGCTCTTATTTCCAACAAAGGAAAACAAAGCCACGGGTTTGTGGCTTATGGGGGGTTGGGGCACTTCCTGTCCCCTTGGGTGCGAATGACTCCACACCCTGAGCTCCCTCCGCTGGGTTCCCGCGGGAGACCAGGTCGTCACTGAACAGATGGCTGCCGCGGGGGTTGCAGGGCCTGCCAGGTGGTCACGGCCGCGCTCCTCCAAGCGTCCCTTCCCACGCAGTGAGCAGGGAGCGTGGGAGGTCCTGTCCTGACCCGGTTTTCCATGTTCCTTCTCGGAGGACACGGCAGGGGGTGCAAGCCTGGCCAGGACCTGTTCCCTTCCCGCGATCCTTCTCTCCTGGCCGGCACGTGGGAGCCTCCTGGAATCAAGACTGAGATTTGGGGGCTGGAAAGGAGCCCAGGGAGACAAGGTGTGGGGAGACACGATGTGGGGAGACGGCAGGCTATCCTAAACCGCAGACCCGTGGACGGCCAAATCCAGCCCCTGATTTCAGAGGCTGCTGCAAACCTGCTCGGCGACGGATGCAGCGGATGTGAATTCCTGCCCTGCTCCTGCTCACGGAGCCCAGACTGTGCAAGGAAGGAGAGGGACACGAGGTCAGGTCGCCTGGCACCCGGGGCACGGCCACGACCCACAGCTTTCCCGCGATGACACAGTGCTGGGAGACCCAGGAGATCCACCCGGCTGAGGTCCCGTTCTCAGCCACGAGCTCCGCAGCCTCCCCAGGGGCCTGCACAGCACCTCCTCGGGCACAGACTGGGTGGACGGGGCCCAGACTTGCTACGGGAGAGGGTGCTTCGGGGCGTGCTCAGCTTCGGGGGACAGCATCACTGCGTGTTAAAGAGATGGCGAGATGACCTCTTCCTCTGCCTTGGCCACGTGGCCAGGCTGACATGTGATCCATCACGTTAAGACAGCAAAAGCTATTCAGCCACACGGAGTCGTTAGTGACACGTTATTTCCACAGCTTATAACAAGGAGTAATGAAGACATCGTCACACAGGCAATTGAAGAGGATATTTCACTCGGAATTAAATGTCAGTCTCCCGGCAGCCCAAGTGCCTTCAGAGCGAGCGGTGGAGACCGCACGGCAGGGAGATTTATGGCGCGGTGATTCCAGAAACGGCGTCGGGCACGGAGCGGTGGGCCAGGCGGGCTACGGGGAGCGAGGCTCCAGCTCCGTCCACGAGGCCGGCGCCTGCTGCCACGTGTCCTCATTTGCTTAAAACTAACAGCCAGCACGTCAGAGGCCAGGCTGCAGCGGAACGCTCCCCGGTGACAGGAGATAAATGACCAAATAAGCTGTTTATACAGAAATCTGCAATGTTCTGAAGGGTGTGACGAAGGCTGTTAAAATGGAGATCAAAACAAACAAAAATCCAAAACAAAAACAAGCCCAAGGATACAGAGGACGGATTGCCCTGGTCACAGATGGGAAAGGGAAGGGGGGGCACAGTGGGTGAAGGGGGTGGGGGCACAGTGAGTGAAGGGGGTGGGGGCGTAGTGGGTGAAGGGGGTGGGGGTGCAGTGGGTGAAGGGGGTGGGGGTGCAGTGGGTGAAGGGGGTGGGGGTGCAGTGGGTGAAGGGGGTGGGGGTGCAGTGGGTGAAGGGGTCAACGGCCTGGAGACAGATGGTGCCCAGATGCGGGTGGGGGTCCCTCTGCAGGGCACACGTGTGTCGAAGTGCAATGCTTCCCCCCGGGAACTGAGATGATGTTACCTCCAATCCCACCTAAATAAAAAGCATGACATTGTTCTTTCATTTTTCCCTTCAATAGGATGAGAAAAGTAGTTTGCACTTAAGCCTGCTGCAATGTGAAATGCAGGCAATGTTAAAGGTCAAACAGAGATCCTGGTTGTAAACAGGGGCTCAGCCCCGCTGTGCCCACTGGACTGGAACAGCCCTCCTAACCATGGAGGCACGTGACTCACAACAGGGTCACGCACACTTGTGAAGGGAAGGACTTTACCTCTCTCCTCCGGGGCCTTTACCTGGAGGGGACGAGGCGAGGGGGGCCCCAGTGTGCAGCTCCCGCCTTCTCCATCCAGGAGGCTGGGTGGCCCGGGCGGGGCGGCACGCCTCACACTCGGCCTCTACCTGTGAGAGGCCCAGGGGGACACTCGCTGCAGGTCGCACCCCGGCCTCCCCGAGGAGGAGCTGATTTTAAAGTGGTAAACACAGGAGGCCACCTTCTCGCTAAGGGTCCAGCTGACGGCCTGGAGCCATGCGCCCCTCACGCAGCATCCTACCACATGACTGGCAGCGGCGGGAGAGGACGGGACCCCTGGCTCAGGCCCTGGCCCAGCCACCAAACTCTATTTTCACGGAATCCAGGCTTCTCTCCGTCTGTTCAGACAAGAGGCAGGACCAGCTTCTCAGCACTCATAGGAAGTCCACGTTTCGGGTACACGTCTCAATGGTGAGAGGTTGGTGACGCACTGCACATAGGACCGCCCCAGAGGCCGCTGGCGCCCTCCCATCATGACTCAGCTCCAGACCTGGATGGAACCTTCCAGCGCTCTGAGGTTCGCAGCCCTCCCCCGCCTGCAGCAAAGGCTCGCTCCCTGCAAAGCTGGGAAATGCTGCTAAAGGCTAAGAAAGTAACATGCAACAAGGTAACGTGTAACGATGGCCCGAGAGGAGTCCGCAGCCTTTAGCTTCACAGAGGACGCTGGAGGGAGACAGGCGTTTCCTAGGGCAGCAACAGACCCAGGGAGAGAAGCCGTGGCATCCAGGGTGCTGGGCCAAAGGCAGCCTCGAACCCTGAGCAGACGTCACAGGGAGGTAGACATTCAGCAGTAAAGGCCTCTGTCCAATGAGGAGAAGCCACGGGGAAGAACCACTAACCAGCATCTCCCCAGTTTTCGAATACAAGGCTACAGGGAGCTTACAGAAACGCGCAGAAACAGGGGTCTCTGTTTGAAGGATTATCTTGGTATATTCTAGATCAAATCAAAGACTTGATATGTTAAGAACTGGAAAGAACCATACATGTTCATTGAATCCCGTTATTTGAAAATGAGAAAATGGATCATAACTCCCAAACACAGTTTCGGATAGAAAAACTTTTATAAACACAATTACTACTAGAAAACAGACCTCAACCCTGGTTACCTGCTAACATAACAGCAGGGTTTTAATGGACACGGTGGTGTTCAAAGGCCAGACTGCCTGCTTCACCCACCTCACTCAGGCTAGTCCACTGGGGTCCCTGCTTCCCTTAGGTCAGAACAGGGCCTCGGAGCTGACTGGGGGAGAGGCGGAGACGGCCTGTCTGAACAGCTCAGCTACCCCTGCCTGCAGAAGGAAAATAGACGGAGACAGACAAGACTTCAAAGCTTAGGTAACCCCCCTTCAGAGAAAGGAGAGTGAGATTGCTTAGATCAGTGGTTCTCAACCTTTCTAATGCCGAGACTCTTTAATACAGTTCCTCATGTTGTGGTGACCCCCAACCATAAAATTATTTTCGTTGCTACTTCATAACTGTAATTTTGCTACTGTTAATGAGTCGTAATGTAGATATCTGTGTTTTCCGATGGTCTTAGACTCTACAGCAGCGGTTCTCAACCTGTGGGTCAAGACAGGTTGAGAACCGCTAGCAGGGTCGCCTAAGACCATCGGAAAACACAGATATCTACATTACTATTCATAACAGTAGCAAAATTACAGTTATGAAGTAGCAATGAAAATAATATTATGGTTGGGGGTCACCACAACATGAGGAACTGTATTAAAGGGTCGCGGCGTTAGAAAGGTTGAGAACCGCTGGCTTAGAAAATACCAAGTTGGAGAAATTCCGTTATGAGGAACATTGCCCTCATTTTCATGCCCACTTTCCCCTTTTCCAAGTTCACCCTATTATTTCCAACAACCCCCTCACTGCTTCGCTCTTTCTTCTTGCAAACAGCTCTGTGGGAAATGCTGCCATTTTTAGTCTCCCTGAGGCCTTCTAAGCACCGCATTCAAAGGGCTATGTTGGCATCTGGTACATCACGGGGAAGAGAATTGGGGTGCAGGCTGAGAAGGGTGGGGCTTTGCACGGAGGGCCCTTCACCTGAGGCCCAGGTCCAGGTGCGACTCCTCCGGGGAGCCTGCTGCCCGGGCTCCCGCGGACCCCTCCTCACTGATGTCTCCCCCAAGGTGTCTGCCCGCACCCAAGTCCACACATAATCATTTTCCTGGAGTATGTACGTCCCAACGTCGCAATGCTCTCAAACTATATGGGCCAGTTCCATAACCGACAGCTCTTTGAGCCTCACTTTGGGCAAAACACCTCACCGGACCTGAACTCACTGGGTGGCGAACGTCCCCAGAATGGACAGGAAGTCACTGAGACTTTTATTTATTCCACTTCCTGTGAACATTCTGTTTTGCAGAAATGATAATGGGTTTGTCTAACAGGGATGGGGAACTTTTTTCTGCCCAGGGCCATTTGGATATTTATAACATCACTCACGGGCTATACAAAATTATCAACTAAACATTAGCTGCTCTATTTCGTCAAACATTTAGTTAACTCACCCCAATGCCTTGGCAGGGCCAGACCAGCTGATGTCACGGTCTTAAGTGGCCCGTGGGCCAGACGTTCCCACCCCCAGTCCACAGGGTGGTGCCTGGACCCCACTGCGGGTGTTACCTGGTATCAAATGAAAGCCCTGGGCTCGGTTCTGGAACTCTGGAAAGTTCTGGATTCCTAATTGAGCCCCAGGCTCTCAGCCACATGGTGTGGACTGGCCTAGAGCAGGCTGCGCGGCACCGAGCTTGGTGCTATCGCCTGGATAAGTGCTTAATGGATGTCATGGCCCCTGGGACACGCAGCGGCGCCCAATCCAAAGACAGAGGACACGACAGAGAAATGACTTAAAAAGAAGTGTCAGAACATAGCGGCACTGAGGCCGGTGGGTGACCTCAGGCAAAGCACACGCACCTCTCTCACAGTCTGGGCATGCAGAAGGGATTTCTCTCGACCCCAATTTATGAATCCGAATGTTACAATGTTCCCACCGCCAGTGGAACTGACACAGATATCATGGTGTTTCTACACGACAGTCGGCGCGGGACTTTCCAGGTTAAACCGCTGCAGGCTCTCCCTTCCCTCCGTTCACATCCACTGGTTGCCAGTTTTACTTTCTTGGTCTTGCAACCACTTTCCCCCGCAAACTCGAAGAAGAGAGACACAGAAAGGCCTTTGGTGAAAGAGCGCCTTCTGCGGAGCCATCTGGGTTCCTGGGGCACTGACTGTGCCAGGCAGGGGGGCAAGGGGGCCACGGGACAGGAGCCCTGTCAGAGGGAGCAGCTTACGTTCTAACTTGAGAATGGAAATCCAACCAGTAAATAAATAATACAATGGCAAGAAATGGGGAGAAAGGCTTTGTGTGACCATCTGGGGAAAGAGCCTTCCAGACAGAGGGAGCCAGCACCGGCTCCAGGTGAGGGCTGAGGCTCGCAGGCTGCAGGGCTCCGGGGAGGAGAGGCTGGGCGGGCACAGGGGAGGCTCCAAGTCATGGCAGGACCAGGCAGTGTCCTGGGAGAACATGGGTCTTACCCTCGTGATGTGAGAAGCTACTGAGTGATCTGACCTGAGTCTAAAAAGATGAAGGTGGCAGCTAGTTGCCCACATCTGTGTTGGACACTGGCTTCTCCCTATGTCCCAGGTGACCGTGGGCAATGTCTCCAGGAGCTTCTCTGAGCCTCATCTGAGAAGGCAGTGACACCACCTCCACCCAGGGCTGTCCCGGGAACGGTGTGAGGTGCCGGGTGCACAGCGCCGCCTCAGCCGTCCTCACAAGCTGAGCCCCGCACACACAAACGCTCTGGAGGAAGCTGCCTGAGGTGCCACTCCCGGACCAGAAGGCTCCAGGACAGGACGTCCTCTGTCCCAGCCTCACAGCGCCCCCTCCCACACGGGGCAGGACCCGGATGCTCTAGTCTACCCAGGAAAGCCTGTGCCCCCCACACATGGTTGAGTGTCTCCTGTCCTTAAACTTTTGGGAGCAGGGATGTCTCCTTGAGCCTGTGTCCTTGGCGGCCGTTTCCCGAGTCTCACTCGCCTACATCTGTCTGCATCTCAGGCCTGAACCTCAGGAGCCTGGGACGGCTCCAGCCCCTCTCGGTGAGTGTCTGCAGTCTGCTGCCTACCGTACAGGTCATTCATATGAGTGTTCTGCCATTAAGGACCCACACAAATTAAAAACATGACACATAATTCTCCCGGTGGAAAATAAGGGGAACTGTTTCCCTCCTCTCCTTTCTCTTACACCTTTTACCTTAGAAAACTATCATCACGCACTGTTTCAGGCCTGAAACCATGTGTCTGAGGACCAGATAGGCCCTCTGTCCGCTTTATGACCCAGGAATGGCCTTCCCAGGAAGCGGGGAGCCGTGGTTTTGAGATGCACATGTCTAGGGAGACAGCGCCCTTGCCCTGCCCTGTGGGAGGCGACCTTAACCTTGTTCCAACCCACAGACCCCCCTCCTCCTGCAGACCCGCCTCCTCCTGCAGACCCCCCTCCTCCTGCAGACCCGCCTCCTCCTGCAGACCCCCTCCTCCTGCAGACCCCCTCCTCCTGCAGACCCCCCTCCTCCTGCAGACCCGCCTCCTCCTGCAGACCCCCTTCCTCCTGCAGACCCCCTCCTCCTGCAGACCCGCCTCCTCCTGCAGACCCCCCTCCTCCTGCAGACCCCCCTCCTCCTGCAGACCCCCTCCTCCTGCAGACCCCCCTCCTCCTGCAGACCCCCTTCCTCCTGCAGACCCCCTCCTCCTGCAGACACCACTCCTCCTGCAGACCTGCCTCCAGCGCCTAAGGGCACTTTCCCACAGCATGAAGCCAGCACTCCACCCTGGGCAAGGACCAGCTGTGTGACAAGTGGTTCCACTTCAGGGCTAGGGACTGTGCCATGGGAACACGGGTGGTGCAGGCGGCATGGCTCGGCTACATGACGAGCAGGAGCTCTTTCCTTCTCTGCCTTCCTCAGCGGACGCCCGGGGCGAGCATCACCGCTGGCCCAATGCTGACCCCAACAATAAGGGTGTTTTCTCTCCCACGACCGCCGGGGAGAGGACTGTGCCTGAGTACACTGCCCCCAAGTCCTCCTCTAGAGCCTCCTGAGGGAACTTCTGGAAGGAGCCCGCACGCGGTCACGGAGGACTTCACCAGTGTGAGCCACACTCCTGCCCATCTGTGTTTAATATGAAGGAGTTCAAGCAGCAGAGGAAGAAACAGAGAAACTGTGGTCAGAAGCTTCTAGAACACAATGCCTGTGGCGACCTGAACACACCCCTAAAGCCATCTGGACCTTTATTCTTCAGACGCAAGGCAGGAAGCGCTGGGTCGGCCCAGGCACGCCAGGCGCCGTCTTCCCTCAGCGGAGCTCAGGCGAAACCCAAGTGAGCATGTCGCCACTGTCACTCCAGGGCCGGCTGGGGTAGCCGAGTCTCATCAAGAGCCAGGGCCTTCTTAGGGTCACTGACCTATGCTTGTGAGGGCCCCTCCCGCACCTCCTCCAGGGCAGTGACCATTCGTCTCAGACTCTGTGGGTCCCCACAGGGTGACTGGGAAGGGCAGCCCCTCCCAGCACAGCTCCAGCCCCTCGAGCCTGTCACGTGCCCTGAATCATTTTCCAGGCCTGGCCGCCAGGAAGCATTCGCTCTGCTTTGCAGGCCGGCCCTGGACTTGGCCGAGTGCTGTGGGCTCCAGGGCCCAGGGAAGCTGGGAGCCGAGCAGGCGTTTTAGGACCTGCCCGGGGCCGCGGAGATGCTCCTGTCTGCGTTGAAGGAGGAGGAGGAAACCCTCTGTGGTGGGCTTCAGAGGTCTTATACGCAGTAACTAACTTTTCCGACATCTACGAAAATAAATCACTTAAAACAAGCGTAGTCAAAATACAGCTTCAGAGCAGAGTGGGGAAATACCCCATGCTTTCTTAATAATCAAACTCAAAATCAAAAGCCGTCACTTTGATCCCAAATCTACCCATGGAACCAGCCCATCCTATAGCCCAGTGGTCGGCAAACCACGGTTCACGAGCCACATGCGGCTCTTTGGCCCCTTGAGTGTGGCTCTTCCACAAAATACCATGGCCCGGGCGAGTCTATTTTGAAGAAGTGGCGTTAGAAGAAGTTTAAGTTTAAAAAATTTGGCTCTCAAAAGAAATTTCAATCGTGTACTGTTGATATTTGGCTCTGTTGACTAATGAGTTTGCCGACCACTGCTATAGCCAATTGAAAGTGAAATGGTCACACCAAGAAAATAAAATCATTTTGGGGTCCTGACTCACAGCCCTGCTCGCTACCCAAAGCTGCGATGGTAAGGCTGGAAAGGGAGAACAGGGCATGGTCCTTCAGAACCGGGCGTGTCCGGGCAAATGCAAATTACAAATCAGAGGCTTAATTCTCCTCTTCGAAAGCAGAGACGCCCGCCCCGCCCACTTTTCTTACAAAATTTCTTTCTCTGTCCTTTTTAAATGTTGTTTGTAAGTCGATTGTTTTAATGGCTAAAAAAACCTACCTTAGCCTCAAAACTCAGAAATGCTTCCTGCAGGCCTGGAGCCAGGCCTTTGAAAGGTGAGCATCAGGAAAGACGAGGCGCCGCCTCCCCGTGTCCTGGGAGAGAGGGGCCCCGTGTCCCTGGGCTCTGCACTGCAAACCTGCCATCGTGCTGCACCTGGCTGCAGCCCGAGCTCAGGACAGCGAGACTTCTTTGGTCTTTGCAGTGTGGTTACTGGTTTTCCTGAACTCAAACTGGCTTCTTTCTCTTCTGACTCCGCGGCAAAGACTTCTGGGCTGGAAGGAGACTGTTTCCTCCCACTTCCCCACCGGGGGCTCTAACACACAGCAGGCTTGCTACCCCTGCCAGAGGGAAGCGTCCCCACCCGCCACCTGGCCACTGAGGGCGTGGCCTCCGCCATTGAGAAAAGTTTACAGCAATCTGATGGACTGATTCTATGTCTTTGAATCTAATAATACCAAATGTGGGGGTATATTTTTTATTTTTAATCTTTAAATGACTTGATTTTTGTTGTATTTTACAAAAGCACGAATCCATGAGGAATGGACATTACAAAAATAAACTAGCCCCTCACAGCATATAGTTTAAGAACTGGTCAGTTTAGAGGTAAATGTGGCCAAGTACCAGAACCACCTATTAAAGGGCAGGTATGGGCCCGCCCTCCGAGTTTCCTGATTGGTTGGGTGGGCCTGGGTGGGGCAGGCAGGTGCATTTCTGAGGTTCCCAGGTGAGGCCGACACTGCTGGTCTGGGCACCGCACTCTGAGGCCTGTTTGCCAGGACGCACCTCGGAGCCGTGATGAGGCCCCTGTTTCCTCCTCAGAAACCAGGCAGGGGTCTCCACCCGGCGAACGGCATCGTCCTGTTTCATGATTAGGTATTATCGCCACGAGAAGGCTGCAAAGCCCAGCCCCTGGCACCTGTCGACATGTGAGCGCGCCCGCAGCCGCAGCACACACGTTCACGCACGCACACGCTCGCGCAGTCAGTGGGGCTGTGGGCTGGGGACCCTCACAGCTCGAGGCTCTGTTTATGCGCGAGCGCCGAGGGGCGCACACTTCTCAGAAGCACGCAGGGAGAGGTACATGATGCGAAACCATTGTTTTGCAAAGCAGCCACTTGCAATGTTCTTGGAGAACTTCACTGACGTTCAAAATCAAAGCCTAAGGTGGATCCAATAAGTTACAACCAAAATGGCCAGTGCCCCGCCTCTAGCCCAGAGGACCCACTCAGCCTCCTTTTCTTCCCGGAATCCAGCGACTCTTGGTCACCCTCACCAGGAGGCTTATTCACCCGAACTGACATCGTCAGAGGAAAGCGTAATTCAGGAGAAGACAAAAGAGCGAACAAACGAAATGTGGGTAAGAGAGAAGACCTGCCACATGTCTCGGCCAACCAACTCCTGATTCTGTGTGGCCTCAGGACTATTCCTCCAGGCGGCGGAGAGGGGGCAGGGCGGGGAGGGTGTGCTGTGGAGGGCTGGCTCCCTGCACAACCTCAGTGAGAACAGGGATTTGGCTTAGGGGAATCAGGCAGGAGGAGGAGGAGCTGGGAGGAGGGGGGAGGAAGAGGAGGAAGATGAAGAGGAGGAGGAGCAGCCTTGGGCACTTCCGTGAGGCTGTCACTCTGAACACGGGTGAAGCCAGGGACCGTCTCCATCTCCCCCTTTATATAACATGACTCATCAGCAAGACTGGAGCCAACTACTCAGAATGCAGAAAACTACTTCATTAGAGCAGGGCTCCCTCGGGAAAACTTATACACAATCAGCAAAGCTCCAGGGACGACGGGTCACGCTCCAAGTGACTGCAAACTCAGACAGCCCGTCAGACCCCGAGCCCAGGGGGAGGGGCAGTTCCATCCCTCGCGTGCCGCTCAGCTCCCCGTCCACCGCGTGACTCTCTCTGGAAGGCCTGTGACGCTCCACGGAGAGCCGCTGTCCCTCTCCCAGGGTCAGCGACTAGAAGTGACCCTGATAGGCCTGACCTGCTTTCTGATGCCTCTGGCATGGCGCCCTCCTCTGACTGACCTTCCTCTGCGGTGCCGGCTCCCCCAGCTTTGGGAGACATCCTTCTCTCCCGCCTTCTCTCTCTGTTTACTGGTGGGTGCGCGGAGCAGTATTCCCATGACCTGTAGACATGGGAATGCCCTCCGACCTCTAAGGGCCACCCTGTCCGCCCAGGAAAGAGGGTCTGTGCCCACTGCCCACGGCACGGCGCGCTTGCCCAGCCCATGCGGATGCACTTCGCAGGGGTCCCTAAGTTTGTGGAAGCCACGCCGCGAGATGCATATAGCGGTGCGCCCCCAGAGGGAGGAGGCCACGCAGCCTTGCCAACCAGAGAAGCCTGGGCCCCAGGGGAGCGCCTTGTAGGAGGGGGTGTGCCAGGTGCCTCTCCCTCTCCTCCAACCGCCAGGCTGCTTCCTCCCAGGAGAGAGCAGGAAGGAGAGACCTGTGAAGGAACACGGTCAGACCACAGGGAACCTGGCCCGCGATGGGCCCGCGATGGGCCAGCTCCCTCCCGCGAGTCCCCTCTCCAGGCCGAGCTCCTTCAGTCGCAGATAAGAAATGCTTGTCCTCCCAGCACGAGGGGCTGCTATATGATAAGACAGTGCACGTGAAATTGCTTTGTAATCGGAAAGGCACTAGGCAAACCGAAAGTTGTTCACATAATTAGGTTTGAAATGAAAGGGCGGGATCTTGAAAATATAGGAAAAACTTAGTCACAGGAAGGAGAAGAGCAAACGAGTGCTCTTATAAAAGGTATGCCCGGGATCTGACTTGGTCTGATCAACAGAAATTTCTGGAAAACTACAATTTAACCAGAAAACCCTTGGTTTTCTGTTACAGATAATGTTTATAAAGTGTGTTCATTCTTTTTTTTCTTTTCTTGCCTGAGCACAGAGAATCGAGTCCATGCATGAATCCTTTTGGTAGAATGTTGGCTTCAAGATCACTGATCCTCATTTCCCCAAAATGCAGGACGCAGAGGGGTGTGTCGCCACGGGTCCGGATGGAGATGGTGCAGGGGCAGCCCCTACGGGGCCATTTGAACTCCAAGTCTTGGCATCATGTGAGACTGTTCATCTAATTTACTCAATTCATAGTTGGGTTCTTTTGGGTAGAGGTTTTATACATGTTCATACATTACCACAATAATAAAATGAGAATTATTTGAAGTAAAATTATGCGTTGCCTAATAGAGGCATTAGCCTAGGGCAGTGGTCGGCAAACTCATTAGTCAACAGAGCCAAATATCAACAGTACAACAATTGAAATTTCTTTTGAGAGCCACATTTTTTAAACTTAAACTTCTTCTAACACCACTTCTTCAAAATAGACTCGCCCAGGCCGTGGTATTTTGTGGAAGAGCCACACTCAAGGGGCCAAAGAGCCGCATGTGGCTCGCGAGCCATAGTTTGCCGACCACAGGCCTAGGGGTTGAGGAAAAAGAGAGAGAGGAAAATAGTACTTTTCAAACGCCATATGGAGAAGAAAATGGGATCGGCCACAGGAACTCCCGGAACCAGCCGCACCCCCCACCCCCCCAACCCTTCCACCCCTGGCCACAGCAGGTAGGCTGCTGGCCGGTCCCGAGCCCCGCCCACCTGGCCAGCAAGTCCTCTTCCTTTTCACAGACAGCAACACCCGACTGGAAAGGAGGGCATCCTCGCATGATGGTGTATACAGCGTGTTGGGGGTTTTAACAGCCAAGCAAGTCAAGCAATCGAAGGACGGTGCCCCCAGCAGCTTCCCCAGGAACCCACAGCGCTGCTAACCGTGACGCAAGCATTTAATGTCGAGGAGTGTGTACACCACATGTGTGTCCACACATGTGCATGCGGGCACCCACACTTCCACCTAAGTCAGCCACCTACCTAGGTGTTGTGGCTTAGCAGTGTACACATTGTGTCACTTCCTTTCTTCTTCTGCACACAGTGAGACACCGCACCAGACTGGTGACCGGGAGGGGCCACGTGAGTCAGGGCAGCAGGAGCCATACTGTCAACAAATGTTTGCTCTGGCGGAGCCTCCTTCCCACTCCTTCCCCAGCGAGCCCGGGGCCCACACCGAGCCCGGGGCCCACACCGAGCCCGGGGCCCACACCGAGCCCGGGGCCCACACCGAGGCCTGGGCCCACACCAAGCCCGGGGCCCACACCGAGCCCGGGGCCCACACCGAGGCCTGGGCCCACACCGAGGCCCGGGGCCCACACCGAAGGCCTGGGCCCACACCGAGCCCGGGGCCCACACCGAAGGCCCGGTCATAGGCCTGCCTGGGGGAGGCGCTGGGATCATCCATCTTCTCAAGCTCCCTGAGGGCACCCTGAGGAAACAGTCCTGTGAGACACCCGGGGGCTGAGGGCAAATTCCAGCAGATCCCCCCTCCCCCGGGGGGCCAGAGCCACCCTGCTCCTTACCCTCCCTGTTCCTATGGGTTCCATCTTGTTTGCAGTGACTCTTCAGTGGATCACAGACAAATAACAGAGTGCCTAACAGTCGGAGGGCTGTTCCCTGGGGCAAAGGGAAAGGAGAGAGGCTGGGAGTCTCCCAGCCCCCTGGTTCCCCACCCCCAGCCCACAGCCAGGGCGGGCGGCTTTCCTCAGCTCCGCTGGCCTCCTTCTCTGCACACCCCGCCACGCTTCATTCTGGGACGTCCACCTCTCCGCCCGTGCACCTGCCTCGTCCACAGCCCACTACGCCAGACCCGATTGCGCCTTCCACAAACCACAGGGCTTCTCACCAGCCGTGTGACTGCTCCGTAGGCGGTGATGATGTTTGCCTGGAACCCAGTGGCTCCCCACCTGGGCTGCGCAGCAGACGCCGCATTAAACGTGCTGATGCCCAGGCTGCAGTGCAGAGACCACAGGCTGCCGTGCACATATGCATGGATGCAGGGGTGTGCGTGTGCATGTGTGTAAGGGTGTGTGCTGTGGACCACCCGGAGCTGTCCTTTGGAAGACACTAAAGTTCCTCCCATGACTTAAACCTGCGACAGGATGGAAACCTCTGCCTTCAGCAAACCATCCTCGCCGCCTGCCCAGGGGCCACTCAGTGCTGCTGGGCATCTCAAAACCTCAAAACCAATGGTTCTGCCATCCAGCCAAGACCCACTGTTCTGGGGGGCGGGGGGGGGGGGGGGCGTGTTGGACCTCCCGCCTCTCCTGGCATGGAAGCCTGGCCCCCTCAAGCTGCATGGTAAAGGGGGAGGGACTCTGATGGTTCTGCTCCTCGAGCATTTCAGCTCAGGGCCCTGGGCGGACTGGGCTCCCTCTTCCTCGGGTCCTAGAGTGTGGTCCTGTCAATCAAATTCAGCAAATACAACTGCTCAGTGTAGGGACTCTCCAGCCTCGCCCTCAGTGTCTCTGGGCCTCACTGCCCATTCACACCCTTCAATGTCCTTGTAATAACCTGCTAACTAGTACGAACCCTCCCAGGGTCCGCGAGGCTCCAGCGAAGTCATCAAACCCCAGGAGGGGCTCATGCGAACCTCGGGTCTAGCCGATCTTCCAGACGCACGGGCACCCTGACCTGAGACTGGCACCGGGCAGCACCTCCAGGACACAGCACTGGGACCAAGCGCAGCGGCGGGCGCCCGGCTGGTGCTGGGCCAGGGCCTGGTGGGGTCAAGGAAAACAACACACGGCCCCCGAAGTGAGCCTTAGCTTCCATTTCATCGCAGCCTGAGCGATGCGTGGATCTCTCTCGCGTTACCCAATGCATTCAAACTCGGAGGAGTTCTTAAATAGAAAGACACATACAGCTGGATCATGGCCTCTCCCAAAAGCCCAGTCGGCGCAGGAAACGGACACCTGTCCACGTTTAACACACTCATCCACCGGAGCGCGCGCTGGGCACAGCTCCTGTCTGCGCGGGAACAAAGGACGCAGGAGTTTCAGAATGCCCCACGCCGCTTAGGACAGCAGAGAGTTCAAGGTCTGAACGATGACCAGTCTGAGGCCAGCCATGTCCAGGTCGTAGAAAAGGGGAACAGCTTTGGTGCAGAAAGGCCAACTTGGTGTATTTCCACATTCCAACACAAAGACCCCAAGACCAGAGTGTTAGCGAAGATATCTGATATAATAAAAGCCTAATATGCTAAGGGTCAACTGGTCAGCCATTCAACCAATCAAAGCATAATATGCTAATGATATGCTACGGCCACTCAATCACTTGCTATGATGTGCATTGATCACCAGAGGGCAGACAGTCGGCCGGTCAACCAGTCGCTATGATGTGCACTGACCACCAGGGGACAGATGCTCCAACCAGTAGGTTAGCTTGCTGCTGGGGTTCAGCAGATCGGGACTGAGTGAGATGGGCTGGACATGCCCTGGAGCCCTCCCGCGGTCCTTCCCAGGTTGGCCAACCTCCCATGTCCCTCCCGGCCCTGATCATGCACCGGTGGGGTCCCTCGGCCAGGCCTGCAACCTCTCACAATCCGGGACCCTTGGGAGATGTCAGAGAGCCAGTTTTGACCTGATCCCGCAGGCCAGGCCGAGGGACCCCACTGGTGCATGAATTCATGCACTGGGCCTCTAGTTTTATTATAAGACACTAGAGGCCTGGTGCACAAAATTCATGCACTCAGGGGGGTCCCTCAGCCCAGCCTGTGCCCTCTCGCAGTCCGGAAGCCCTCAGGGGATGTCCAACTGACGGCAAGGAGCGGGCCTAAGCCAGCAGTAGGGCATCCTTAGTGCTGCAGCGGAGACGGGAGAGGCTCCCACCACCGCTGCTGCACTGGCCAGCCGTGAGCCTGGCTTCTGGCTGAGCAGCGCTCCCCCTGTGGGAGTGCACTGACCACCAGAGGCAGCTCCTGCATTGAGCGTCTGCCCCCTGGTGGTCAGTGTGCATCATAACGACCAGTCATTCTGCCGTTTGGTCAGTTTGCATATTAACCTTTTATTATATATGATCTGACTGAGCACCTAGCTTTGAGGACTTCTTCCTGGAAATTTTAGCAATTTTGTATATATTTTATTGGCAACTAATTTTAATTCTTCCCGGCCCTGTAGGCGAGGTAAGTCGAGGTGAGTAAAAGGCACGCAGGCTTCAGGTGTGCAGGTAGGAGCTGATGGGTTTACAAAGGGTTGGCCCACAGCAAGGAGGTAGGAAAATGTCAGCACAGGCACCAACAAGGTGACAGCGGGAGAGCCTGGGGCCTGAGAAGAAATTTTCGGAGCCCATTTCAAAAAGTGAATTCCCCCCCAAAAACATGCCAAGATGCTCACTGAGAAACAACATTGTGTGGCTTTTATGTCACCAGGCAGATGCAGCCAGTACGAGGCGACAGGAGTTGTGTTTGCAGACCTCACCCAGCACAGGAAGGGAAGGACCAGACGGGAAAGATCCTTGGCTCATAATCTCCCAGATCCAACCCAGTAGCCAGAGGCCAACCATCAGCCCCAGGGCCATGAAGGAAAACCCCAGCTTTCCTGCAGAGGGGATTTCCAGACTGCAACTTTTTTTTTATTTTTTTTAATCTTCACCGGAGGATATTTTTCCTTTGATTTTTAGAGAGAGTGGAAGGAAGGGGGAGAGATACAGAGAGAGAAACATCCATGTGAGAGGGACACATCGATTGGTTGCCTCACGCACTCACCCTGACCTGGGCCAGTCAGGAATCGAGCCTGCAACCAAGGTACGCGCCCTTAACTGGAATCAAACCCAAGACCCTTAAGTGTGCAGGCGGATGCTCTAACCACTGAGCACCAGCCAGGACCCAGACTGCAACTTTTATTGAAACTCAACAGCAAGCAATCATGAGATCCTCAAACATAGCTGTGGCTGCAGCCCTCCAACTCTCCTCTGCCGTGACCTGGTCACCACCCTCCTGTAGCCGCCATCTCCTTGTAGAGCCACCAACACACACCCAGGGAGGGGCCGCAAGACTCTCACTGTTTTCCCAACTTTTATTTAGTCTCCAGGAAGCAACTGCATGTCTGCGAGAAGCTCCTAAGGACAGAGCAGGGGGATTTACACGGATAATAAACATTTCTGTTCACCCTAAACCAGTGGTCGGCAAACTCACTAGTCAACAGAGCCAAATATCAACAGTACAACGATTGAAATTTCTTTTGAGAGCCGAAAACAGACTTCTGCGCATGGGCCACAAAGTTTCAATGGCACTGTACGTGCGCGCCCGCACATGGTATTTTGTGGAAGAGCCACACTCAAGGGGCCAAAAGCCGCATGTGGCTTGCGAGCCGCAGTTTGCCAACCACTGCCCTAAACCTATTGCAAGATGGTGCCTCTCAGAAAAGCCGGCTCCATGTGAACTGTGGGGAAGGAAGTAGACGGCAGCACGTTAGTGACAAAGGAAGACTGGGGCTGAGGAGGCGTGTAAGTCATCCCCACGCATTTTCAAAGATTTTCTGGAAACACAGCTATTTGTAAATCATTTTTGTTGTGAGACAGTGAAAAAATCTCCCCACCTTTCTCAATGAATCAAACTGCAGAAGGAATGTGGCCTGCTTAGGCGGGGAGTTCTCACAACATTAGAAATAGACTTTCTTCAGGAGTGAATATACAACTTGTGAACTGATTCCACCAATGTTATTCCCCTTATTTACCCAAAAGGAGACCAGATAGTATACTGACAAGTCTGCCTTCTCTTCATCATCTAAGTGTCATCAGAAATAAGCTTCTAACCGGTGTGTGATGAATAACACACTTCTCAGATTTCATAACAATCCCTTTCCAACAAGCTCTATGGTTTGGCAAAGACAGGCCAGAGTGCCGCCACCACAGCTTCTTCACCACCAGCCGCAGGTCCAGGAGAGCCACACGAGCAGACCCGGTGGGAAGGGCTGGGTTACAAACACGCACACGGGTCTCACTGGGTTACAAACACGGCACACAGGTGCCACTCCTACAGCCATCCGGGCAGCACCCAGGGTCCCTCTTTCAAACATCAAACCCCGAGGGTGCGCCCGACAGCTCTGCGGCTCCGGCCTGTGCGGGGGCCTCGGTGTGTGTCTCCATGTCCCGATGTCACACACTCTGCCCAGCAGACAGCTGTGCAACCCTCCGCTGTCAGCAACGGAGCAAGTGGCCCGGCCTCATCCCGGATGCAAAATAGCATCTGATTTGCAATCAAGTTGCAGGAGCAACGGATGTGCCAGCCCCCGAATCCTGTGATCAGCAAGAGTCCTCCCATGACTGAGGAAAAGGGGGCCCCCAAAGTGCCAACACGAAGACACGAGGCCGCGCTCGCCATGGATGCTGCATGGATCTCACCGGAGCACAGATCTCAAACCAGGTACGAACAGGACCGCAGAGCAATAGTGATCCATTTGAGAACTGCTAACATCTCAGAGTTAAGTCTGTGTCTCGTTTTTCTCCCAGGCCATCGGGTGATCCTAAAAATATGACCGGTTGCTGTAGAATTCTCTAGCTTTCAACTCGCTCTAATTCTACTATGCACAGCAGACACAGAGGCGTGTAGACAGTGGGCTCCACGAGGAACATTGCTGCGCAGAGTATGGGTGGACATGGCATTAGCAGTCCCTGCCTTTATTTTCTGAAGGAAAGGCATAGAGGGGGTAGTGGGCACCTTTAAAGTGGGTAGCACAGATGGAATGCAAAGATCACTAGGTCATAATGCGCTGAGTCCTGAGAAGAAATAGTTATTTAACAACAGATTTAGGTAATGAGTCAATAATACATCATTATTATTATTATTGTTATCATTTCATTAATTTGAATCCTTTCTCTTGCCTCAGTCTAAATGTGTAGGTTGTATTAGCACATTACAAGGCATACTATCAGAGGCATTATGCATGTGGGTGGGAATTAACTGGAAAGCATCACTCCCAACACGTCCTCGCCCTGTTTATACAAGACATTAAGCTGCGCAGCGCCGTGGCTCCATGGGGAGTGGGGAGATGAGGGAGCCGGATGCATTTACACAAACAAGCCATTCGGTCAGCAGTTGGCTGAGAACACACAGACCTGAGGGACCTTAAATGGGGGGCTTGTGTTCTGGGGAGGGAGTCCTGCAGAATAACCCCCTGATACAGTGACTGCGCTCCCAGGGCGGCAGGGCACGGAGTGGGGCCCACCTCAGCCACAGTCAACTTCCCAGCAGGCAGCCCCCTGCCTCCACCTGCAACAGGTGTCTGGCTGTGCGTGCCCTAAGCCCGCCAAGCATTTGCGCAATTCGAAACAACTTCTCATTTCTTCTTTTTGTTTAAAGCAAGACCTCAAAATGGATCACTGATTGGGTTGTCTCAAACACACCTCCGCCCCCCACCCCATCACGTGGGCTCAACCCGCCTCAGAAACACCAGACCTTGACCCTGAAGGCAGCCCCATCTCCAGATGCTCCTTCAGAAGTAGCGGGGCCATCCCATCTCGTGGACCCTCGGTGACCAAAAGAACCCTGGGGCAGGATAGAGACACCCCCCCCCCCAGCATCCCACACCAACACGGAAGGGGTTAAAACGTCACCCAAACAAACACGCACAGGCACACGCTCATTTCAACAGAACAAGATGGCAACCTCCTCGTCCTCACCGGGAGGTGCCCGCACCCTGACCCCGCGCCCCACGCAGGAACGGGAGGCAGGAACGCCCAGGCTGCGGGTCCTGGGGGGCAGGCGAGGGGTGGGCTCGCTGCGGAGGCGGGAAGCCCTGAGTTAGCAAAGTTGCCCAGGCTGAGGTACACCCTGGCGCACAGAAATCCTCAGGGGACAAATGACGCCCGTGGGCACAGTCACCCTTGCTGGTGGGGGTCATCTTCCTCAAATCCAGGGTGTGGGCCCTGCCGGCTGGCGGCCGCCGCGGCAGCAGGGGACCGGTGCACCCAGGCTGGACCAAAGGCTCAGCCAGCCCCAACAGGTCTCGGCCCTGGGGACGCAAACCCGAGGCAGACGCTGGCATCAGGCCCCCGGCCCTTCCGGGCAGCCGTGCCGCCCCCCCCCTCGCTTCCCCCCCTCCCTCCGCATTTCCCCAGCACAGCCTTGGGGGCTGCTTGGAATGCGGACAGAGCCCCTTCCTCACCTCGCCGCCCCCCCTCCCTCCACACACACCCCCTCCCCCTCCTCCGCACAGACACCAGCCACAAGCCCAAGCAGAGGAACCACGAAGCCGCAAAGTTGTGATTTGCAAACGAACGCCTGGTCCTCTGCGCCCCGCAGTCTCCAGGCGGGTTCCGGCGTGAAGTGGGGAGGGCGCCCTGCGGGCAGCGCGAGGGTCCGGTCACTGGCGAGGGGTCAGAACTAGCGAGGGCAGCACCCCCACACACTCCCGGGCTCCTTACCGAGGTCCTCCCGACTCCCCGCCAACACCCCCTCGCGCCGCGCACTCACCATCATGTTCCCTTGCATCTTGGCGGTCTTAATCATCGCCTTTTCCTTCATCTTGTCCCAAGTGTGAATCCGACTCCCGGCGCAGGAAGAGTAACTTAATCCATGTCTCGGTGGGATCCAAGCGGAGACGGGAGCGGCCGGCCGGCCACGGGGTGGAGTTGGCTTTTCCGAAGATTTTTTCCAGGTCTCGGTCTCAGGCTTGCCCACCTGCGCCCGCCCTGCCCTCTCCTCTCCCGGGCGGATCGCAATCAACTCTCTCGGGCCGCAGCCCGGGAAGGAAAATGAAAGCTGGAGAGGAGGTCGTGGGCTTCCAGCTGCTTCAAACAAAGCGGGAGCCGGGGAGAAGCGCTGGCCGTGGGACCGGCTCCCACAGCTGCGTGTCAGGCTGGCTCGCAGTCAGCGCTCAGCCCGAGACAGCGGCGTGACGCGCGCAGGGCGCACTCCGGGACGGCGGCGCGGCGGCTCGGAGCTCCTGGGGCGGGCGGCGCGGACGCCGCGGTTCCCGCACTTGTCCTTAAGGGTGGGGGCCCCGGAGGGGCGGCGGCGGGACCAGGGGCGGACCAGAGGGCGTGTGCGCGCGCGCAGTGCGCGTGCGCGCGCGTACACCCGGGTGTTATGCCTGGACTGGGCTGGACCAGAAAGGCTCGGGCGCATGGAGGTTAAGGGATCCCCAACTGTTGGGGTAGAGGTGGGAATCCCTGGGCAAACAGCCTCTCCGAGGCAGACGCCCCCTCCCCGTTCGGTCGGGTGCACCCGGTGCACGTAGGCTGGGTTTTACAAACGCGCTCCGCAGCGATTTCCGTGGTGGAGCCGCCCCCTCATGCTCCGGGGTGACTTGGATCGCGCCAAAGGGGCGGGGAGGCAGGGGGAGCGAGGCGCGCTGTGCTCCCTGGCAGCCAGTGTGGCGAAGCCGAGGGGGGAAGCGAAGGCCGGCGGAGAGGGCAGCCTATAAATCTGTTGTTTCATGTTACTAGGGGGACACACGCAGCGTCTCCATGGTTGCACCAGGTTGCACAGGAATCTGCGGCTGCAGCAGCTCCAAGGCACCACCACCTCGCTGGACAGCTCCGCCCGCTGGCGCGCCGCCCTCGGGCTCCACTTCCCGTAGGACCTCCCCCCCCAGCCGCGCCCCCCACTCCCCTGGCGCCTTTGTTTCTATGGTTCTGATCCCAGGGGCTTCCTCCAGCCCAGCCCGGCACCGAGCGGTCTGCGTGGCTCCGGAGCCACTGGGCTTTCGCCCGAGCCCAAACCAGCTCCGATTCCACGACACAACCTCCACCCCAAGCGGCAAGTGGCCCAGAGACGCGCCCGGGTTCCCGGATCCCCACCCCAGGGCACTCCCGGGATTAATCAGTCCCAACCGTGGTTTCGCCCCATCACCCAGGGACGCGCGCTCCCGAGAGCGCGCACGCAGAGGATGGTCCAATTCTCGCGCTGACCAGCCCAGGCTGCTGGATGAGCAGATCGAGGAGGCCTCCCCACGCGGCTTCCCTCCCCAGGGCCCAGGCCGCTCTAAAACTGGGACTCTGCGTCTAAGGGCACGGGCGCAACAGGCTTGAACTCACGTTCCTGTGCGCGTGCGTGTGCGTGTGCCTGTGTGTGTGAGGGGGGGGGGGGGAGGGGGATACAGCGCGCCCTCCGCTGGGGGACAGTGGCAGCGGGAGAAAGCTGAAAGCTGAGAGGGGTTTGAGTAGCCTTTCTATTTTTTTACATTCACAAAAAATCACGTGCAAGAATGAGTAAAAGGACAGTTTTGAACCTACGCCAAAGCAGAAAATTCCGATCAATCACAATAGTAATCATATGTCAATTACCCACAGTGCCCGCACACATGCATATATCATACATTATAATATATAATGTGCCTTGTAATATATAATATATATGACATACATCATAATGTATGCATGCAGAAGCACACGCAGCAGTTGGTTTACAGGTGACAAGTACTGTACTGATTATCTGTCCTAAGTGGTAGGTGAAGAAACAGGTGATCAAAGTTGAAAGCTTGCAAAGCGGCTGTAAGGAACGTGGATTTGCTTGGAAAGGGGCGGGCGGCTTCCCTTTAGAAGCGCTGCCCTCTGTGGTCCGCTCTCCATGACGTTCCTGTGGAGATGAACAGGGCACAGGCCATCCTTGTGCACGTGACTAAAGCCAAACTCCTATGGACCAAAAATACTGCCCGTCTCAATTCTCTTCTTACGCGGCACTAAGCTGTGCTTCCTGTTTGTAGTTTGAGGAGGCGCTAATCCACACCTGCCTCTCCCACCACCACGCGATGGAGTGGGGAGGGGAAATCGAGAAAACAGGACCAAAGGATAGTGTTTCACCTGTCATTTTTATAGCTTCCTTCAAATATCCCTGTAGATGGAAAGTGGAATGATATGGATTAAACTTTAAGCTAATAAATAATTCTAGCCCTGACCAGTGCTGACCAATGGTTCGAGCGTGGGTTCGATTCCTGGTCCAGGCATCTACCTGGGTTGCAGGTTCGATCCCGGCCCCAGGGTGAGCATGTTTGGGAGGCAACCAATCGATATGTGTCTCTCCCCCATCAATGTTTCCCTCTTTCTCTCTCTCTTTCTCTGCTCCCACTCCCGCCCTCCCTTCCAGTCTCTCTAAAAAAAAGACATCCTCCGGTGAGGGTTAACAAAACAATACATAAGTAAGTAAACAACTCTTCTGGTGTGCCGAATGTCTTTCCCAACACTCCCCCAACAGCTGTGGCCAAAATGATTTTTGTCTGGGGCGGTGGGGTTCCTTGCCCCTGCCTGGCCACTGGCGGCGGAAAGGCCCAAGGCAGTGACGGACGGAAGGCAGGCGTGAAGAGGGCTCACTCCACCAATAAAAGAGCAAAGCGACTCTGAATACTCAGTAGTGGCCGTTCACTCTTGGCAACCGTCTGCATTGAGCCACTGACTGGAATGCTGGGGAGGCCAGTGGTTTTGTCCATCCTCTCCTCCATCCTTAATTTATTATTCGCTACAGCGGCTACTGAGATTACAGTAGCTTTGACGAAAGTTGAGGCCTTTGGCAAAAAAGTTCATTTCCACGTTTGACATCAGGTAGTATTTACAGAAGAGAGAGGACAGATAAGAGAAAATAGGTACAGATGGATTGGGGAGCAAGAAGGAAGGCAAGATACTAAAAAAACAACAACAAAAAATGTGCTTGAAAAAGGAGGATTCTCGTCGCCATGTTGTTTTGGGAGAGTAAGTTTGTGAGAGAATTAGAGTGGAGCGTATTTGAACAGGGCATGGCCATCAGAAGCTCCCTCCCCACCCCACCTCAATGTCTTCCCCCGTGTTGTACTGATGAACAAGGACCCATCTGTGGCAGAGGGTGTAAATGCGGTCCTAGATTTACCAACAAGTTTGGCTCGTGTCTCCAGTGTCTGCAGTGGATTTGCTGTGCTCTGTCCATTCTGCAAGGCGAGCATGTTTACCTCCTGATCCCCCCACAGTACTGCTGTTAGGTGCCAGCAGATAGCATCTGCATGTTCCGCAGCACCTATGCCCCATCTGTGTCGCTTAGTGTTGCTTCATGGACACTGACATGTGGGCCAAAATACGTGGGCTCTTTCCTCTCCACACACTTGTCTCTTGAACACGAACGAGTGTGCTGTACTACACACACAGCGTACAAGTGAAGGAGCATGGGATGGGGCCCTGGTTTAGACCCACGGCCATGCCACACCTCCTCAGCATGTGAGGCATGTGAGGCTGACGCTCCGCAACTCCGCTCCTGAGCCAATATTGCCTTTTATTCTAACTGGTAAGTTAAGACCCCTGACTCACGCTGTCTTTTGTTGGAATTAAGGACTTTCATAAGGAGGTGTAAAGAGTATTAAACTCTTAATAGACAGCTCTTGTATGCATGAGAATATCTATGTAAAAAAAGTTTTCTAAATGAGCAAACTATTAGAAAATTTAAGTTAAATATTAGAAAATTTAAGTTTAATATGTTTTTATTGATTTCAGAAAGAGGAAGGGAGAAGAAGAGAGGGATAGAAACATCGATGAGAGAGAAACATCAATTGGCTGCCTCCTGCACATCACCCACTGAGAATCGAGCCCACAACCTGGGCATGTGCCCTGACCAGGAATCAAACAGAAAACCTCTTGGTCCATGGGATGATGCTCAACCGAGCCACAATGGCCGAACTCTATATCTGTTTTACGAAGCAGGAGAGCAGAATATATTTTTCAGGGTTCCTGTGCAACCTTTTATAAAGGAGAAATGGAATGAAAGTAAGGACATAGAGGGGGCTTTCAATTTGCGTTGAAGATGATGCCAACAGGCAGGGCACAGTGCTGGCGTCACATGGATGTCTTAACTTCTGCCAGGGTTCTTCTCATTGAGCCCGAGCTTATATGTGCCCAGGAAGTAAGGAAACCCTGAATAATTATCAGTCTTCTGGCATCTTTCTCATTAACCAAGAGGGCTCAGTCCTGCGTGTTTGGGAGTCGCAAGCCCCAGTGCAAAACCAAGACTGAAGTGTCTGTACAACACACCCCATCTCTCTCCTGCTAGAAATGCCGCAAGCATATGTTTTTACAAGCCTACGTTTGACTCGCTGGCTTTTCTATAAAAATAATATGAAGTCAAAGCCATCATGAGTTGCCCTTTCACACCCATTAAAATTGCTACAGTGAAAAGTCAGATAATGAAAAGTGTTGGCGAGGACGTGGAGATACTGGACCCTCATCCACTTCGGGTGGGGATGAGAATGTGCAGCTATTGTGGGAACAGCCTGGAGGTCCTCAAAACGTCAGACAAAGAGTTACCATTTGGCCCAACAATTCCAGTCCTGTCAAGAGAGGAGAAAACATCTGTCCACCAAAAACCTGCACACAAATGTTCGCAGCAGCGTTATTTACAACTAGAGGCCTGGTGCATGAAATTCATGCACTCGGAGGGGAGGGAGGTCCTTCAGCTGGGCCTGTGCCCTCTCTTGTCTGGGAGCCCTCGGGGATGTCCAACTGAAGGCTGAGGCCCGTTCCCCACAGGGAGAGGCTCCGGCCACTGCTGCTGCACTTGCCAGGCATGAGCCTGGCTTCTGGCTGAGCAGCACTACCCCTGTGGGAGCGCACTGACCACCAGGGGCCAGCTTCTGCGTTGAGCATCTGCCCCCTGTTGGTCAGTGCACATCATAGTGACCAGTCGTTCTACTGTTAGGTCGATTTGCATATTAGCCTTTTATTATATACTAGAGGCCTGGTGCACGAAATTCATACATGGAGGGGGGGTGTCCCCAGCCCAGCCTGCACCCTCTCCAATATGGGATCCCGCTCACAATCCAGGACTGCTGGCTCCCAACTGCTCGCCTGCCTGCCTTCTTGATTGCCCCTAACTGCTTCTGCCTGCCAACCTGATCACCCCCTAACCACTCTGCTGATTGATGCCTAACTGCTCCCCTGCCAGCCTGTTTGCCCCCAACTTCCCTCCTCTGCCGGCCTGGTCACCCCTAACTGCCCTCTCCTGCAGGGTTGATCGCCTCCAACTGCCCTCCCTTGCAGGCCTGGTCCCTCTCAACTGCCCTCCCTTGCAGGCCTGGTACCTCCCAACAGCCCTCCCCTGCTGGCCATCTTGTGGTGGCCATCTTGTGTCCACATGGGGCCAGGATCTTTGATCACATGGTGGCAGCCATCTTGTGTGTTGGAGTGATGGTCACTCTGCATATTACTCTTTTATTAGATAGGATAGAGGCTTGGTGCATGGGTGGGGGCCAGCTGGTTTGCCCTGAAGGGTATCCCGGATCAGGATGCCGGTTCCCTTGGGGCGTGGGGCGGCCTGAGTGAGGGGCCTGTGGTGGTTTGCAGGCCAGCCACACCCTCTGGCGACCCAAGTGGAGGCCCTGGTATCTGGAATTTATTTACCTTCTACAATTGAAACTTTGTAGCCTGGAGCAGAGCCAAGCCTCCTGCTCGCTCTGTGGCGGCAGCCATTTCTGTTGGGGTTAATTTACCTTCTATAATTGAAACTTTGTAGCCTGGAGTGGAGGCCTAGGCCGGCCAGGGCAGGTGGAAAGCTTGGCTTCCTCCGTTGCTGGGGGCAACCCTGGCCTGCTCTCTCCAGCTCCGTGGCTGTCGCCATTTCTGTTTGGATTTGTTTACCTTCCATAATTGAAACTTTGTAGCCTGAGTGTAGGCTTAGGCCGGCAAGGGCAGGCGGAAAGCTTGGCTTCCTCCGTTGCCTGGGAAACCTTGCTCTCTGTGGCTGTAGCCATCTTGGTTGGGTTTATTTGCATACTTGCTCTGATTGGCTGGTGGGCATGTTTTGTGGGTGTAGCGAAGGTATGGTCAATTTGCATATTACTCTTTTATTAGGTAGGATGATAGGCCGATGAGAGCAGCAACCAACGTGCACCCCCTGGAGAGTGGGACCAGTGTGCTTCCTCCATTCCAGGGAGAAGGATCCGCTGTGAAAGGAATGCCATGTGGAGTCACGCTTTCTGTGGGGGACACTTCCTCATGGGTTCTGCTGAGTGAGAGCCACTGAGTGCTGCTGGGGCTGGAGTCCTTATGATTCCCTGATAAAAAGCATTTTCTGAGACTCACATGGGAAAGCGAGTGATTTTTATTTGCATGGAATTAAGTCTCTGTGCTTCTAAAGTCCCATTTCCCTGGATCCAGTCCTAGAAGCCATGCAGCTGGGTTCAGTGGAGCTAGATGCAAAGCCAGTGTCCACAGTTGCCTTCCACGTTGGAGCCAGGCCCAGTTCAGAATCAGGCTGGCTGCAGCCCATCAGTCATTGCGTGTGGGGTCCCCAGGGCGTGGGTCATGAGGGTAATGCAGGAGAGCTCGCCTGAGCATCAAGAGCCTCAAGGGTCCCCAAAGCACAAGAGACACTAAGAGAGCAAATTCCTTCATCCAGGGGATTACCTAGGACTAGATATGGGAGATGGGCGGGGCGGGGAGGAGGGGGTGAAAGGGGTTAGGTATAGGAATTTTTGGGGGGGATGATGAAATATTCTAAAATTAGATTAAGGTTCCCTAGCTTGTTTTGCCCAGTGGAAGGGACGTCAGCATGCGGACTGAAGGGTCTCAGGTTTGATTCTAGTCAAGGGCACATGCCCAGGTTGTGGGCTCGATCCCCAGTAGGGGGCATGCAGGAGGCAGCCGATCAATGATTCTCTCTCATCATTGATGTTTCTCTCTCTCTCCCTTCCTCTCTGAAATCAATAAAAATATATTTTTTAAATTAGATTATGGTAATGATTGCACAACTGTGTAAACATACTAAAAATTACTCACTTGTCCATTTTAAATGGGCCAACTTTCCTGCATGAAATTATCTATATATATAAAACCCCAACATGCAGAACAACCGAACAACCAGTCGCTATGACATGCGCTGACCACCAGGGGGCTTGCGCACGAAACATGATGGGCATCAGCAGCAGGTGGCAGAGCATGGAACATGGCAGGCATCGGCCGTGGTGGGATGGTGGAGCAGGTGAGCAGGGGCACCCGACCAAGGTGGGGCACCGTCACTGTCATTGGGACGAGCCTCTGGTGGTTACTGAAATTCTTTGTTCCTGTGCACCACAGTCCCACTGGGCACCCGCACCTGCTGCCAGCACTGGCCCCGCCCACACCAGCTGCTGAAGCTGGAGCCGCTGCTTCCACCTGCTGCTGGTGCCCGACGCCAGCCCTGATCCTTCAGCACTGTCAGTGGGTGCGAGCAGCTGCCAACCTTGATCACCCGTCAGGGCTTCTCCACCTTCCCCTACTCCTGAGGGGCGATTGGGGCCAGCAGCCACCTCTCGCACCCTGCTGGTGCCAGAGCCACCGCTTGCACCCACTGCCGGTGCCCAGCGCTGGTCCCGATCACTCGGTGCTGTCAGCGGGTGTGAGCAGCAGCTGCTGACCCCAATCGCCCCTGAGGGCTTCTCCACTTGCCCCTGCACCTGAGGGGTAATCGGGGCAGCAACCACCGCTCACACCCGCTGCTGGCACCAGGCCCAATTGCTCCACGCTGTCAACAGGTGCAAGCAGGGCTGGTGCCATCAGCACCTGGGAGTGGCAGCAGCGGGAGCAGGGCTGCTGGCAGACAGGGCACGGGGGCCACAGTGGGAGGGGCCGGGTAGGGGCGTGGAGGATGGGCTGAGACCCAACCCTGTGCCCACCACAGCCTTGCGGCCCATGGTTCCTTTCAAGGTGCACAAATTTGTATATTAACAAAACTATATAAACAAGACTGTGAAAAAAAGTAAAACCCTGAGAGGAGTCTGCACTTGGAAGCATTTTAAGTTTTAATTTAAAGAAATTAAAATATAAAATAAAAGGCATTGTGAATATGGTTATATAATTAAAAACCATGAAAATCTAATTGTGTCAAAAGATTAACAGATGTACATTTATATAATTTAGGCAGAAATAAAACATTTAAGATAAAATCCTATTGAACGAATATACCAGTAATTTCAGATAAATGCATCTTCTTTTATATCCTTTTTCTTATAAATCACCTGCCTTGTACTATTTGCCCATCTATTTTCTTCCCGTTGTTCTATTTATTTTGTCTTGTATTAATTTGCATGACTTTTTTACAGTAAGAGAATTGAACCTTGATGATGTGTATGTTAAGGAACATGTTACCCATTTATTATTTAGCTTTAAACTTCTTTAACAGTATAATTTTTAGAGAACTATTTTCAGTGTTTGTAATGCGTTAAGATTGACTTTGGCTTGTGGAGATATTTGGAGAAACCTGACATACAGAAAACAGTATTGAGGCCATCAAATCAGCTTGCTTTTTCTTGGCAAGCACAGCCCAAGTTTAGTTTGTAATTTCACTAAGGGGGGAAACAAATAACCTGTCTACTAGGAGAAAACATTTGGGGCATTACTTAGGTACACATTCCGAAAACAAAGCAAAACAAAAGCCCGAGTTTAAGCCGAGAGTCATCTGAGGCTGTCTGCTGAGCAGCCCTCTCCAAGCGAAGGGAGAGTGTTGGTCCGTTCCCAGGGCTGTGGTGCCATTGGATGAGAGGCACATGATTCCAGGTGGAGAGGTGAGATGTTGGCGTGCTACCTGGGATCAGGTCTGACTCTGACGCTGATGGACCAACATGTGAGCATCACGCCTTTTGCATTCCCATAGCTTTGCTGGATCAGTAGGAATTATTCAAGTTACAGGTGCTCTTTTTCTTTCTTTGTATATTTAAACTAGAGGCCCGGTGCATGAAATTCATGCACAGGAGGGGGGCCCCTCAGCCCGGCCTGCACTCTCTCCAATCAGGGACCCCTCAGGGGATTTCCGACTGCCTGTTTAGGCCCAATCCGGGATCGGGCCTAAACGGGCAGTTGGACATCCCTCTCACAATCTGGGGCTGCTGGCTCCTAACTGCTCATCTGCCTGCCTTCCTGATCATCCCCCAACTGCCCCCCTGCCAGCCTGGTTGCCCCCTAACTGTCTGGATGGAAGTCGGATGTCCAGAAGATTCCTGTCACCCGGTCTAATTAGCATATTACCTTTTTATTAGTATAGATCTTATTTTATTTTTTCCAAATGCATCTACTATAACTTCATCCTGACATTTGTAATAATTTTTCTTCCCCTTCTTCTCATCTTCCTCTTTCCTTTCTTCCTCAAGTCCAGCTGAACGACTTGCTGCTTCAGCCAGAAGTTGAGTTTGGTGACAGGCTCTTGGGGCTGGAGATGGATAAAGCTGGGTGAAGCAGACAGGGCATCTTCCTCCCTGCTTACTGTGAAGCCCACAACGCTGGCTGCCTCTGTCCTTGGGAACTTCCTGAGAGGTCTATCTTCTCTGGTACCAGCCATACGTTTGGGAAGAAAAATAAACTGGCAGCTGGGATTAAACCAAGTATTTGGCCTGTTTATACCATCCTGGGAAGTGGACATAAGAAGAACAGGTGTTTGGTCTCGGACCCGCGTTCCTGGCACAGAGACCCTAACTCACGTGGAAGTTCCTGAGAGACAGGGGTGCCAAGTGCACCTTTTGTCCCAAGGTTTGGCCTCTGACCCCGGTTCCTGGCACAGAACTTGTAATTCCCCGGGGATTTCTGGGTGGGGCTGGTCACCAGGAGGACCTGCGGTGATTGGAAGCTCAGGACTTCCTGCCCACCCGGTCCCTGGGGAGGGGAGAGGCTGGAGATGGGTTGACACCTAATCAGCCTGCGTGATGGAGTCTCTGAGCCGGGGTTGGAGAGCTTCCTGCCGGGCGGGAGGGTCTGGCGGGCTGTGTCCGGGCAGGACAGGAGCTCGCCTGGGAGCCTCCTCAATCCTTTACCCTCTCCTCTAACCCGGAGGTGAGGAAAGTGTTTCCCTGCGCTCTGTGAGCCGCTGTGCCCAATTGCAGACCTGAGAAAGGGCTGTGGTCCCTGTTTGTGTGAGGTTGGGCAGGAGCGTGGGCAGCTGCCCACCACAGGCCACTGGCTCTGACGCTGTGGGCTCAGCCCCCCCCCCCCGCCCCCACAGCAGGGCGTGGGGCTCCAGGCTAACCTGCCACTGGGTGCCCGAGACAGAGAACTGCAGGGTGTGGGCAAAACCCCACATTTGCCATCAGAACTGCTCGTTCCTGCAGAGAAGGAAAAGCAGATGATTCCTTTCAGGGCCTTAGTCTAATTGACGCCACCAAACTGTCCTTTCTGTCGGTTAAGCCATCTGCCTAGAGCTCAATGTAAAGAAAACAGTTCTATGAAACCATGAGGCCGGTGAGCGCACCCCTCATGCCATGGCCACAGCGCCTCTTCCCATGAGTTCACATCTGTCTCAGTCCGACAGACCCCTGCTCCACCTGACCCATGGCGGTCTCTGCCCTGCGGGAGGGACAGGGCACAGCCTTTCTCCTCAAACCTCCTCCTGGCTCCTGAGCTTCCCAACTCCTGTTCACTCTCCACAAACGTCCTCCGGGCTGAATCGTACCTGGCAATGCAGTTCGGGGAACACTATTTATCTGTGAAAATGCTAGACCCATCCTATCTAATAAAGAGGTAATATGCAAATTGACCATCACTCCAACGCACAAGATGGCCACCCCCATGTGGACACAAGATGGCCACTACAAGATGGCCAGCAGGGGAGGGCAGTTGGGAGGGACCAGGCCTGCAGGGGAGGGCAGTTGGGTGTGACCAGGCCTGAAGGGGAGGGCAGTTAGGGGTGACCAGGCCTGCAGGGGAGGACAGTTAGGCGTGACTGCAGGGGAGGGCAGTTGGGGGCAATCGGGCAGGGAGGGGAGCAGTTAGGCGTCGATCATGCTACAGGGGAGTGGTTAGAGGGTGATCAGGCCAGCAGGCAGAAGCGGTTAGGGGCAATCAGGTGGGCAGGCAGGCGAACAGTTGGGAGCCAGCAGTCCTGGATTGTGAGAGGGATGTCTGACTGCCCATATAGGCCTGATTCCACTGGGATCAGGCCTAATAGGGCAGTCAGACATCCCTCGAAGGGTCCCATATTGGAGAGGGTTCAGGCTGGGCTGAGGGACACACACACTCTCCGTGCACGAATTTTGTGCACCGGGCCTCTAGTTGGAATATAGTGTGTGTATGGCTAATCAATTACCATTTATTTCTATGAAGCCATTAGCAGATACATCTCAGTTACAAAGCGTGGCCATGCAGAGAGTTTTAATTCTGAGGCTGCAAATTGTATTAACTAGAATTTTCAATACTTTTACACAAATACTCCATTTTTATGCATATAAATTATAAATATGTTTATGGTTTGTGATAACTATTATTAATAATAATATTAATCCAATTGCCTTGAATTTGTATAAATTTTTCTTCTAATATGGAAAATGAATTTACCTAAAACTTTCTAATTGTGTGCGTACGATTTAAAAAGAAGCGTTATCTGTGATAACTGACTGGGAACACTTAGCAAATGGTGAAATAGCTGGAGGGACATGACTGCGTGCCTGATCTGGGGAAGCTAATAAAAATGCAATTTTGTAACACCTGCTACTTTACTAAACGTCTCAGTCATGCTTTTAAAATCCCATCTTCCACATCATTGAAACAGGGGAAGTGGGCACAGCACAGAGTGGCCCCCCGGCTGTCTGTGCCCCTGTGTGCCCAAGCTGCATGTGCAAGGTGCCACCGGTAGCTGTGTCCGCAGCGAGGAAGGAGGGAATGAGGCAGAGTGCCCCCACTCAGCTCAGACCCGTGGGGACAATGGCGAGGGTGTGGTTTACAGGAGAAGAGGTGCCTGCAGGACGTCAAGGTGCACTCACAGCAGGAAATGAAGGGCAGTGGGATAGAGGGGCATTTTCTCCGGTGTAGGCAAGATTAAGGAACTCCAGGGATCGTGCTGCCCCGTGGCTAGTGCCTGGGGAGCCATTCCTCTTCCAAGGCTGGCGGGGCTGGAGGCAGGGCAGGGACCACGCCCAGGGAGGGTGGCTGCGGGCGGGCGGAGGCTGGGGAGGAACCGCTGCGACCTCATACCCCTCCCCTCCAGCTCCTGCAGGTGCCCCACCGGGCATGGACCTCCTGTGCGAGTCAGCCTCGGGGCAGCGGGGACTGAGCAGGGAGAAGGTGGGGAGGCACCAAGAGGGCCACAGGGGCTTGTGTACAGCACCACACCCCTTGGCACCGGGGATCCTGGGGCCTAAGCGTGTGACAACTAAGTTTCCATGTGTCAACCTTTAGGCGGCGGTAGTGTCCACGCCTAAACCCTCACGGCTGGACACGAGCCGCCCTGGCCCCTGGCAGAGCCGGTGGTTTGTAGGGTGTCGTGAAAACGGTAACAAGGACAGCAACCTCTGCTCAGTGGGGACTACCTCACAGGCAGGCCCTGCGCTGTCCCGGGCCACCCTCCCCAGCAGGTACCGTGCCTCCGGGCACAGACGGGACACGGGCACTTCACTTGTTAGCGGAAGAGCTCAGAGCTCACATGTTTGCCGTGGCCTTGCTGCCCGGTCCAGCCCGGCCCGCTGACCGGGTGTGGGGTCTGCTCACGGGCTCCTGGGCACCTCAGGCTGGGCAGCATCCCTCCGGAGCCCCAGTCCACCCCGTTGTCACCTACATGTGTACATGGCCTCATCGCATTCCCTGGCGTGTCAGTCCCCAACCCCCAGTCCTCGCCAGGCCCAGCTCTGAGCCGGGGTCGCAGTGTATGTCCTGAGCCTGTGTTGGGAGCGTAGTCAGGTCGAGTCGGCTGGGGCTGCTGACACACGTCATGGGCTGGGCGCCTTCTGAAAAGGGAAGGGGTCTCTCCTGCGCCGGAGGCTGGGCGGGCAAGATCAAGGCGCTGACCAACAGGGTCTGCGGAGGGTGTGCCTCCAGGCTTCAGGCCACCGGTGTCTCGGCTTGGCCTCGTCCTCCCGGCGGAGACGAGAGAGAGGCGAGCCCTCCTGACCCTCTTGGCCCTCCTGGGCACAGAGCTCACTCATGTGGGCACTGCCCTCAGGGCCTCGTCGGCCCATAGTCCCTCCCAGCGGCCACCTCCTCACACTATCACACTGGGGCATGGTTTCAACAGAGGGATGTTGAGGGGACACAATATTCAGTCCCTGAAAACTCTCCATCAGTCCCCAGCTGGGCCTGCTCCCGGCCCTCCTCCCAGCCCTGCCTCTGGTCTGCCTGGTGCCACGCCAGCCTCACACCCTGTGAGATGGAGGCATCGGTGGGCCACGTGTTATGTTCCGGTCTGTTCTACAGATGCACCCTCACTCCCGGGCCGCGTTCCTAGTGGTAAGACACAGCCTACTCAGCCAGGGCTGCAGAGGTACGTGCTCCCCTCTGGGTGCTTTCACACAGCGAGGGAGTTCTGAGCGACAAAGCAGTCGTGGGGTGTGACTGCTGCACCACACACACCATAGAGAACTGTCACAACACAGCGCGTGCTGCCTTAATTGTCACAGATAACGACAATTATAGACCGCCTCCCTCACAACACCAGAACAAGTGCGTTCTGCCCCTCATTCAGCAACTCCTGTGTACGGAAGAGGCATAGAAATATCCTTTTGTTAGACGTCTCTGCTTAGGGCTGAAGGAAAAAACCGAGGTCCACGCAGCAGCAGGTGGGAGCTCCATGAGTGAGTTCAGCGGCTGAGCCCCAGCCAGCAGCTGGAAACACCTGGGCAGGGGGGGCTGTCCGAGGAAGCAAAGCCTTCTGGGAATCGAATGGCATAATCACTTGAAGCCTCTAGCCCAGTGATGGGCAACCTTTTGAGCTTGGTGTGTCAAACTTCGCCAAAAAACTGAGCATAACTCGGGTAGTGTGTCACTTTGAGGAAAAAACATTATTTTGCAAATGTTTCATCCTCAGGAGCAGCAAATGTTTCATCCTCGGCGGCCGCGTGTCATCAGAAATGGCTACGCGTGTCAGTGCTGACACGCGTGTCATAGGTTCGCCATCACTGCTCTAGTGTAACCTGGGCCGCAGGGGTGGGAGGCGGGATCACAGAAGGAGATGCAGGGAGGAGGGCGCAGGACGTTTTCCCTGGAGACGGTGGCTGCAGCAGGGCCAGCCCCAGGAGAGGTGCCCAGATTGGAGACAGAAACCTTGCTCCCGGCGGCCACACTCCCCCGCCGAGTCTTCCTCACAAACCTAGTGGCCACGCGTCTACGGTCCATCAGCTCACGCTGACTCCACAAGTCTTTCAACTGATCGCACTGCAAGTTATCTTGGCTTTCCAAACAAGAAGAAGAAGAAACAACTAAAAGTGGAAAACCTGGAACCCAAGCCAGATGGGCGCGCCTCCTACCTTGTCCTCGGACGACATGTGTCAATGACTGATCAGAACGAGATGGGACGACAGAACATAGGGAAATGGTGCCTGAAAAATGATCACCTCGACGCACTTAGCACTGGGAGAACCTTGGGATCCCCTGAGAAGGCGATTGAAGTTTTTATTCGCGTTCTCTACTTCAGTTCCGGCCTGCATGTACAGAGCGGACAACCTGCCTGTGGCACATCCCGATGACCACAGACTTCAAATGTGCGGTCTTGTCCTCAGTGAGGCCTTAGTTTTATGCTGACCGACCTGAATTACACCGGCAAACCCAACATGACCACCATCTCCACAGCCACATTCTTACAAGAAGGCATCCTAGAGATGTGCTTATACGCAGGCATCGAGACGCGTCTGGATATAAAGGCTGTTTTGCGTTCTCCTTAGCTTAACTGACGTCTTCATCCTGCATCCACAGTGGGTGCTGCAGCGAATGAGGAAACATCCTCCGCGGACTTAGCATTCAGAGTCTGTCCCCAAACACTCGCCGTGGAGCCGTGGCTCCGGTCCAGCCCTCACAGCGAGGAAGCTGTGAGCAGGCGCTGGGCAGAGAGGGCGTTTGTCAAATGGTAGAAACAGCTCCTTCCTGATGGAATTTCAGATTTTGTGTTGAGCTTAGCAGTTTAAATATTGACTGGAGCAACAAATGTCAGCAATTTTACACACACACACACACACACACACACACACACACACACACACGGAGAGAATTTCTGCATTCTAAGGGCACACATATTCATAAGCATACGTTGGAATTGTGTCCAATATTTTCTAAATAACTGCACTGGGTTTTGCTTAACCTGTTTGAAAAGGGAAACAACTAAGAATTTTAGATGAACGCTTTTGGGACCTAGAAATATGGTCCTTAATGAAACAAACTCCTTCCACTCTAAAACCCTCCTTCAGAACAGAAAAGGAATTACTTGGGGGCTGGCACTGCATCTGTCACCATGCTTTCCACCCTTGTAAACAGAGCAGGTGATCAGGGGACAGAGTCCATCCTTGATCAGGAGACTGGCTACATCTGTGTTGGGCATTTTCAGTGAAGAAGTTCTGGTCCAGGTGACTCGGACGTGTGTGGGCTGGTGGCACCTGGCCTGGAGCTCCCAGCGTGGAGAGCTCGAGCCTCTTGGGGACCCCAGCCCTCACTGTGGCCCCCTGTGCATTAGGGCACAGAGGCCCTGGCCATCTTGAAATTGCGCGCTGGGTGACTAACAGGAAGACACTGTCGGTCACTAGCACCGGAGTCTGAGGTAAATATTCTGATCAGCTAGCAAACCTGTTAGCATGGTGCCTTGAGAGCGGACATGGGGCAGGCGTGTTTATAAATGGACCCTGCACCGAGGGTAGGCCAGATGGGTGAGTAGTCAGACGGGGATCCACAGTGAACAAGTCCTCTAACATTAGCTTCTGCCCAGGGCCACCTCTCCGGGCACACCCAACACCCCAGATTTGCACTAATATTTTTTCCTCCAAAATAGCTTGAATGAAATACTTTGGCTCATTTTGGGAAGACTATATACTCTAAACAACTCTAGACACTGTCGGGAAAGAATGGGTGTAAGTAGGAATGTGAAAATAGAAATAACCCAAACCATAAGAAAAAGTGACAAAGAAAACGGTGTGGATCCAGAAGAGGCCTGGGCAGTGTGGTGGACAGACCCGCAGGGGTGCCCTGCCTCTGCCGCGGGTGCTCATGGGCTTGTGCGGCCCCTTCTCCTCGAGGTGGAGGACCTGGGGTTTCTTGTAACCACAGGGCGCGGCCAGGACAATGGGCATGTGTGATGGACCACAGGACCTTCTGCCATCCGTCCTCCGCAGAATGGCTCCCTCTGGCTTTGAAGACGCCAGCTGCCAGGTGTGAGCTGTCCGATGGAGACAGGAAGGAGGCACATGCAGCAGAAATGGAGCCCCACAGTCCAACAACCACCAGGAACCGAGTGTGGCCAGTGAGCAATGAGCTTGGAAGCGGTTTCCTCCCCTGGGAAGCCTCAGACGTGACCATGGCCACAGCAGATGCCCGCAGGACAGGCTGGAGGCCCTGAGCAGAGCGGCCAGGACGCCGTGTCTGGACGCCTGACCCACGGACATGGAGAATAAACGTGTGTTGGTGAAGCCGCTCATGTGGCGATGCTGTTAGACAGCAACAGAAAACAGTAGAAGGGGGAAGTGTACCCCTGAAAAGTATGAAAAGAAGAAAGTACAAAATGACACAGAAGGAATACATCCCCAAATATTAATCCCCCAATAATTACTACTGAGTCCAAATGTATCTATTCAGTAGCAGAGGTGTTCTTATAAACAGAATATAAATTAACTTTGAATTCTCATTTGATAGAAAAGACACTTAAAATGACCTAGGAGGGCCCAGCTGGTGTGGCTCCGTTGGATGGACGTCGCCCCAGGCACCAGGAGGTCGCAGGTTCCATTCCCGGTCAGGACACATGCCCTGGTTGTGGGCTCGATCCCCAGTAGGGGACGTGCAGGAGGCAGCCGATCAATGATTCTATCTCTCTCTCCCTCTCCCTCTCCCTTCCTTTCTCTGAAGTCAATAAAAACGTATTTTTTAAATGATAGAGGAGGGATGAAATAAAGAAAATACCAAGCAAATGCTGAGGAAGAGAAGACAGGTGCCAGGTGCAATGTTTATGTGAGACTAAGGGGAGCCCAGGTAATGGCCCAAGGAAGGCGGCTGCGTGTTGGTGATGGCAGCAGCTCTCCAGGAATGTTTAAAAGTCACAGGCCCTCACGTACCTAAAAACAGTTTTGAAAGACAGGAAACAAACACAGCTAGGAAAACTTCCATTTCCGTCAAAACGGGCATTTGCGGGAAAACTTGACTCATGGCATTCCAAACTGAAAAGGATGAATAAATCGTTAAACTATTCTTCTTTCAAAACACACGTGTCTTAATAGGAGACAACACGGGAGGAAATGGGGAGTTTTGCGGAGCCCAGGGAAAAGGGACAAGTCCTGGTCCCAGGCCCCGGCAGGGGAACCTGAGGACGCCCTCTGCAGGGCCATGGCGCCATCGCCGACCCCACCTGGGTTCTCCATGGCACATGCAGACAATAACAAATCTCTACTAATCCTCCTCACCACCTCTGGGTTAGAGCCTCCCTTCACATCAAACATGGGGCCCAGAAAACACCCAGGCAAACATGAGCTCCCGGCAACCCATTTGGATATGGCCCCGTGTTTTGGTTGAAGAAAACACAAATTCTTCTCTGTAGGAATCACTCTAATGTCCCTGCTCAAAGGTTCCTACAGATAGAGTTGGGGGGAAGGGGGCGGGGGGAGGGGAACTACAGTGAAAAACCTGCCCTCCCCGACGAGGGAGGGAGCATGCTTGGCTCAGTTTACACATTTAAACGTCCGTCTCATCCGACAGCACTGCACAGAGACACCGAGCCTGCTGGACCAGCACCTGGGCCTCCCTTCGCCCCGGCAAGTGGACACAAACAGTCAACTGTCACGGCCCAGGGAGGTTGAATTTGTAATAAAAACCACGCACAGCCAACTCAGGCCCAGACAGCTTCCCTGAGGAATCAAACGCTTAAAAGATCATTGAAATCAATTCTTCACAAACGCTTCCAAGTAGTATGTGTGTGTGTGTGTGTGTGGCGGGGAGGCGGGGGGGTGGGCTTCCCAAGTCATTCTCAGCCCATCACACCCTGAAGCCAAACTAAGACGACAGGTTATGTGATGCCATTGACACGACATTTCCAGATGAGGCAGACAGAGACAGAGAGCAGACTGGGCTGCCGGGGTGCAGGCTGGGAGATAGGGGGGTGACAGCTGTAAGTACAGATTCTTTTGGAAGTGATGCTCAAAATTTGATGTCCTAAAATGGGCTGGGATGGTGGTCGCACAGATCTGTAAACATAATAAAAAAACCACTGAATTATACACTTTAAAGAAAATAAGGAAATGAGGCATCTTAACTTAAAATCTAAAGAACCTACCCAACCCCTACACATTGGACCCCAGGGTACGGAAGAGCGTGAAATTATTGAGTGAAATGTGCATGCCATGGAGCAAGACGCTGTCAAACACAGACAAGCTAAATCAGGAGAATATCCAGAGGCCTGGCCAGTGTGGCCAGTTGGCTGAGCAGGGTCCCATGCACTGAGAGGTCCCTGGTTCGATTCCCAGTCAAGGCACATGCTCAGGTTGTGGGCTCGATTCCCAGGCGGGGGCATACAGGAGGCAGCTGATAGATGTTCTCTCTCCCTCTTTCTTCCTCCTTCTCTAAAAGATCAATAAAAACATATCTAAAAAAACTAAAACTAAAATAAAGTAAGAAGAATATCCACAGAGAATGTATAGAAATCTATATATATAAAAGCCTTAAGCGGCCATTATAATCGGATGCCCAGATGACTGGATGACCGGCCGGTAGCTATGATGCACACTGACCACCAGGGGGCAGACGCTGGAGCTGCCCCCTGGTGGTCAGTGCGCTCCCACAGCCAACCTCCCACAGTCGGCCAACCTCCCGTGGTCCCTTCCCCAGCAGCTGGCCCGATCGACCGGGAGGGACCCCACCTGTGCACGAATTCGTGCACCGGGCCTCTAGTAAAAATATAAAAACCAAGAACAGAATCTTAAAGGCTGACTGTGACAACACGTAAAAAGCGCAGCCTGGAGAGTCAGGAAGGACCGTGTCAGTGTGGACAGTTCTGATTCCATAATGTGGCGTCCCTTGCACCAGCCCCCGCCCCTCCCCTCCCCAGCAACCCTGGGAAAGACAGCGCAACACAGCTCATGGCCCTGGAGCGCTCCTAACTGAGGGGTAAGCTGCACCCCGAAAGGGGAGGACTCCACTGGGAGCCATGTGCATACAAATGACTAAGGCAAATCTCTTCCTCACTCACTACTGTGAAGGAATAGCCAATGGCTTAAAGGTTTAAAAGTAACGATGAAGTTACTAAAAGAATACAAAAAATAAGATAAAAATTTTAGATAATTTTGGAGTAGAAGGCAGTTCTTAACCATGTATGGACAGGCAGACACCACCAGAAAATGGTTAAACACAAAATACAAAAATAAAAAAATTTTGTATCTCAAAGAGAGAAAACTAGAAGAAAAATAATAAGAATAGTAACTACAAGAATATTGCATTATTAAAACTGAAATATTAATTACTGATCAAATATATTAGTCAAGAATGGTAAAATAGAAATAAGAAATACAACAAAACAATATAAAATGAAAATAAAAGCAATAAGTGCAAATTAAACAATAATGAAATATTTGTCAAAGCAACACTAAATGATTGGGGTGCAGGCAGGTTTAGCTGCCTCTCTGTACACCACTTCCTGGACTAGAAACTTGTAACCTCTGCGGAGGGCAAATTTGCAGAATTGATCAAAAGTCAAATATGTGCACTTGACGTTCACTTCTAGGAAAATACATTTAGGCCATAAGCTCTTACTTTAATCTAGTTACATTCTAGGCAACTCCCCCTCCTCAAAGAAATTGGTTCTTCACGTCCATTTGACATCAAGGAGTCACCAGTAAGAAGACCGTGACGTGCTAAACACGTCAGTCATGTGCCGTTAAAAGCACACGGTGGCAGTTACTTTGCTGTGGACATTTCTTTAGCAAGATAAGCACGTGGCATAGAGAGATAAACCGCCCACCCATCCCCTCCCTGAAGTGTGTGAATCAGCACAGCCCCTCGCACTGCTCCCATCAGCCTCGTCCCAATCGGCTCAGCCCACTTTCTCAATCTCTCATACTCAGGCGAATGCTTAGAACATTGCTTTTTTTTTTTTTCAGCTGACTCTGGTTGCTTTAAGATTTATGCATTTGTGTGCAATATATAAGCAAAGTGTGAAAAGACTTTAAAATGTGGGCAAGACCAATTTGGTTTGAGTCGTTCTTGCAAACCCACTGGACTCAAACCATGATATTGTTTAACGAGACACAAATCTTCCTGGTGATACAGAGCTACCCTTTAATTTGTATTTGGAAAATTGAATCCAATGCCTCATTCAGCACAAGGAAAATGAGTTTGCACAGCCTGAACTCAGCATTTGGGATGGGGCGAAAACGCAGAGTGGGCAGTCAGTGAGACGACGGTTGAAAGGAGGTCCCTCAATTACTCAGGTCATTTGTCGCATGTGATCCGAGACCTTCACTGTGAAACTTCCTGGAGGTTAGTCATGGAATGAAGGGATAAAAAGTGCTATTCTGACTTTCAAACTAAGACTGCGTCTTTGTGGATAAGCACTGCAATAGAAGTCTTTAAGACCAGGAATGCATCCCTTCAAAGTGTTTTTGCACCATGTTTAAGTAATCTCCATCACTCCGTAGGATTAATTAAGACCAAGGTTAGTAGCGTCAGTGATCTGATGAGAGTGTGGCTGGTGTTTTATTTCATTGCTAGAGGCCCAGTGCACGAAATTTGTGCAAGGGCCTAGGCCCCCTCTGTCGCCTCTGCCTTGGCCCCTGTCTGCTGCGGCTTTGTCGGGAAGGAAGGACATCCAGAAGGACGTCCAGTCTAATTAGCATATTACGCTTTTATTATTATAGATATTCAAGGGCACTTCCATCCTCTGAGGCTCCCACCACAGCGTTCTGAGAGCTGCTGGATGGAACTCCACTCTCTTTCCTGACCTCACTGGTTGTTTCTCTTATTGGAGGAAGCGTTTTAATGTGACATCCCATCATCGCTGGGCACCATTCACCTAAAGCCGTGGTCGGCAAACTGCAGCTCGCAAGCCACATGCGGCTCTTCGGCCCCTTGAGTGTGGCTCTTCCACAAAATACCACGTCCTGGTATTTTGAAGAAGTGGCGTTAGAAGAAGTTTAAGTTTAAAAAATTTGGCTCTCAAAAGAAATTTCAATCGTTGTACTGTTGATATTTGGCTCTGTTGACGAATGAGTTTGCCGACCACTGACCTAAAGGATCAGGGCCCTGTGAAGTGCACAGCCCTCTGACAGTTCTCTGCCACTGGTTTCACCGGCTTGGCTCAAAGGAGAAAGGCTCTGTTGACCTTGACCTTGGCCATCCTGTTCCATGAAGTAAGGACTCAGGGGCAGGGTTTGCTATCACTCAAGGCAAGCAGACCACCCATCCAGGCCCTTCTGATGAACACTCACTGAGTCATAGGCAGAAATACGTGCTGGCCCTTCTCAAGGTCAGCTCCCTCAGCTGAAGGTCAGCTCCCTCAGCTCTAGGTCAGCTCCCTCAGCTCAAGATCAGCTCCCTCAGCTCTAGGTCAGCTCCCTCAGCTCTAGGTCAGCTCCCTCAGCTCTAGGTCACTCCTTTGCATTGCATCTCAAAGGCAGTGCAGCTCTGATTATTCATTTCCAAGTCACTTTCTTACACAAAGCAACAGGCTGCAACTTTCATTTCAAGGATAAGTACTGTCTATTATGTGGAAGACATTGGCAGAAGCATCAGGAGCAGAATATTTTTTAAAGAAATGTATCCTGCCCTCGGGAACTGTCCTATCCAATACCAAAATTAATGCAAAATTTGCAACTGAATTCCAGGGTAAAATGCATGAGTTACTTTAAGAAAAGCGTAAGGTTTTTCACCAGAGGGTTAAACACATTTTAATTGAATTCTCTAATTTCTATGATTTCACATTATACACCTAACATTATATGCAGATCCTTCCTGGACTGGGGGCTGCTGGGCAGGGTGTCCTGTTCTTTGATAGTTTTATGCGATGAGTAATTGAGGGCAGTAATTGAAGTCACCACAATCCCATCAGTTCTCAGAAAGTTCGGTGAAGCAAGCTGGAGTGGGGTCTGGCACTAAGTTTCAGAGGAGATTCCATTCAAACAGGCATCTGTTTCTTTTATTAAACACTAAAAAGTAAGCCTTGCAACAAAATGAATAGACCTTGAGAACATTATGCTAAGTGAGTAAGTCAGTCAGTCAGAAAAAGCTAAGAACTATATGATTTCACTCATATATGGGATATACTAGTAAAGCTGAAACTCATGAACACAAACAGCAGTGTAGTGGCTGCCAGAGGGAAGTGGGTGGGAGCAAAGGGGATCCTATTATAAAGTGGCAGGAGAAGATTTGACTTTGGGCGGTGGGCACACAGTGCAATGTACAGATCTTGTAACAGAAACCCACACCTGAAACCTACATACATGTTCATGTTGACCTATGTTACCTCAATGGATTAATTTTTTAGAAAGGGCTAAGAAAAAAATTGTTAAATTGTGGTTTATGGCCCAGAATGTGGTCTATCTTGATGAATGCTCCATGCAAGCTGGAGGAGAATGTGTTTTGTGCTGTTGTTCAATGATGTGTCTGTAGATGTCAACGACATCTAGTTGATGGATGGTGTTGTTGTGTTCTGCTACGTCCTTGCTCATTTTCTGCCTGCTGTATCTGTTCATTTCTAATAAATGGATTTAAAATCTAAAAGAAGAAGAAGAATAGAAACTAAAACTGGCATCTGGTGTAAAAGTTGCCCATTGTACGAAGTCAAGGATGTGACGACTGGTGGAGCTGCCCCTGATGGCCGGAGGCACAGGCCAGCTGTGAGGTACTGAAAGATCATGATGGTCTTCACTTTGTGGACGTGTATATTTTTATGTTTGATGTAGACCCGCGGTTCTCAGAGCAGGACCCGCAGCAGCAGCCTCACCTGGAAGTTGGAAGTGCAGATTTGGGGGCCCCAGCACAGACCTAGCGCTCCTGAATCAGAAATCCTGGGTGGGCTCCAACAATCGGACTGTAACGTAGCCCCCAAGTGACTCTGATACGTGCTCGCGTTTGGGGGCCCCTGGGTCCATCACCCCATAATTATTTGGGTATCAGGATGCAATTCACTTGCAGGGTTCTATGGGGGCCCACGCTCCATGCGCCTGGGACTGCTGAAAGGACGCAGAGCCTGCCTGAGAGGAAGTGTCCCCACCTGTGACCTGCGGTTGGCTGCGTGGCCCAGGAGCCAGGACTGAGTCCTGGTGCAGCAAGGTCACCGCCTTCCCTGCAGACTTCAGGCTCCTCGCTCCACTGCTCGTCACACTTCCCCCTCGTCCACCGGAAGCCTGACGCGCTCAACGCCTGGGCACGGATTTCACACACACTCACCTGAGAACCTCAGAGACAACTAATGATATAAGGCCTTTGCATTTGTGGGTTTTTTCAGTCTTTTATTATTTTATTATGTCTTTTATTTTTAAGTATAAGTGGTAAATGTTATCTTAGTTATGCTAGCTTCAGGTGTACAATATAGTGACTCCATATTTTTATACCTTACAGTGCGGTCACCTGTATTTGTGGTGTATTTAATCTGCCAGATTAATGACTCTGGGTTTTTTTCTAGTCAGTGCAACCAGTAAAGGAATTCACAGCTCTTGCTCTTAATCTATCTTCTTCAAAGGGAGAGAAAAAAGCAGAAGAGTAATATTATAGACTAGAAGCTCAATGCACGAAGATTCGTGCTAGAATGGGCCTTCCTTTCCCTGGCTGCCGGCACCACCTTTCCACTCCGGCCCAGCCCCAGAGCTGCCTCTTTCCACTCCAGCCTGCCTTCCCATGCTGCCCAGAGGCCCTGAGAGACTGGGGATGGGGTGGAATGCCTTGCGTTGTCACTATGGCGACGACGCAAGCCTCCCACCCTCCCGCCCCACTCGTTGCTCAGCACCTGTGTATGCAAATTAACCGTCATCTTTGTTGGGTTAATTTGCATATCACTCCTGATTGGCTGGTGGGTGCAGCGGAGGTATGGTCAATTTACATCTTTGTCTATTATTAGGTAAGACAAGACAGTATCCCAGGCTCACAAGGCATCGTGAGGAGCAGACTTGTCACTCGGACCCACAGCATCAGCCCAACCTGGGAACCTTTTAGAAACAAATTCTCGGTCCACACTCCACAGCTTCTGGATTGGAAGCTGGGGATGTCTGGTTTAACAGGTCCCGAGTGATGCTCAGGGCAAGCTGGGAGCCACTGGGGCTGAGTACTGAATGTTATTCCAAAGCTCCTCACACTGGAAATTTCCCAGTGTGCACTGGGGGGAAGTTCATCTAGAAGCTCAAACAATCGGAGCAACACTATGCACTGTTTTAGTTTGAGCTAAAGAAATGCCATCCTCCAGCTAAATCAGCCACAGGCAGAATGTGCACTCTGAGCTCCAAGTGCGCTGACCGGTTTCTTTTTGTCTTTACAGGTTATGGAATATTTTCCACTTCTACCAAGAAGCAGGGTTGCAGTAGGCGAGGCTAATACTTGACATGAGCTCTCTACTTTGTTTCCATCGGCTCGTTCCTGGCGGCTCCCGGGCGCCTCTGTTGCTGAGTCCTGCTGCCCACCCTTGTGTTCCATTTCTCATTATGTACCTCCAACTTGCTCAGCAATCACGATATAATAACACAGCTCTCACTCTCCACCTGACGGTCAGGGGCCCAGTTCATCGACAGGTTGGTGACCGCCTGCTGATTCTCACTGCATCAGTGGTCCAGAGTTGCTGAAACGCAAGGCGGGGGCCGGGGAGGGATAAAGCACAGGCCAGGGGGAAGCCGCTGTTCTGCAGCCCAGCCTCACACCGCTCTCCCTGCCGTGACAGAGGACTCCGACCCCACACTCCTCTCAGCAGCCATTCTACCCCTCAGACGCAGCATTGGGAAGAACCGGGTGCCGGTGAGGGACGGGCTTGGCTGGGCCTGGACACCCTCGCTCAGCTGCAGGGTGACTGGTGAGAACACGACAGCTTATCCTGCAGACACGGCGTCCTGCCTGGGCAAAGGCACACCGCCCTGTTTACTTCGCCCTCCGAGGTCACCCGGGCCTTTCTTTTCCCGATAGTTCCCTTCCCAAAGGATCCTCGGTACCCGCTGGGCGCACGGGCCACAAGCCATGAAATGCATGGTTATCACCGGCCCTCTACACATTCAACAGGATAGTAGAGAACTGTCTTTGCGTTGGTGCTGACATTTATATATTCAGGGTGGAAAAGGGGTTTGAATTACATGTGTTTCCAGGAGCGGCATCAGGGCACAGGTCTGAGCTTGCGTGTTAGACAAATCCGAGTCCAATCCCTGCATCCTCTTTGTCAGCCAGCGAGTTCAGGTAAGTTGTGTGAGCCTCCATTAAACAACAACAACAACAACAACAACAACAACAAAAACTAAACCTTGTAATAAGAAGCAATACTAAATGAATTAATTTTGTCACATCGTGGTGTAACCTGACAGTCCGCAGTTAATAGATATTCCCGGAAACACCTGGATGAAACCCAGAAACCATTTTCTCACAGATGCACAATCCTCACCACCTGCTTTAGCGACAGCAGGAAACACCTCAAACGTGGTCATTTTCCTGGAGGGGAACCCTGTTTCACCTCCAGCGTTTGGGAGTGACTATGCTCTAAGGAGAAACGCTGTCACCTCTTGCCTTCTGACCTTAATGTTTATGAGCAGATGCTTTCTGGTTGGTATGAACACACGAGTTCCCATGGTGGGCCTGGCTGGGCTGTGTGGGCGTGGCCAGTGCAGGAGGGCTGTGTGGGCGCGGCCAGGGCGTGGCCAGGGCAGGACTGAAGCTGGACCAGGGCTGGCCCACAGGCTCCCAAGCAGCGGCTCAGCAGCACCCGAGACAGAGGGCGAGCCAGGCACCTTTGATCTCGCAATCTCCCTGGACTCTGTTGGAGACTTGAAGGGGAACTCCAAGTGCACCTACGATTTGCTCGCCTGGCAGAGCCCGGGAGTTGGTGACCTGGAGGGAACCCCGTGACCTGAGGGAACCCCTTGAAGTGTTAAACTGAATTGACCTCAATCTACACAGCACTGCCCCGTGGAGACTACAAGCCACATCCTCGGAGAGATGGTCTGGCCGGCACCAAGGTAGTGGTGAGCGCAAAAGCCTGATGGCCAGTATTGAGAGAAAAACCTCAAAACTGTATAAAATGCAATCCATTGTGTTTCTGTAACCTGGGAACGGCCATTATGCTGTGTTGGCAGCTTAGCACCTTGGTCTTGGGGATGGAGCCAGTGTCTGCTGTTAAAGAGACCCAGGAAAGGCAAGTCACAGAAGGCCTGCCATGGAGGCCTGGGCACTTCCGCGCCCGCTTTCCTGTGGCGGCGTTCCGATCAGAACGGACTGCTGCCTCAGGCACCACGGTCTAAGGTCCACATGGCAGGCTGCTGGGGGCGATGTTCTTCCCCCGTGATGGGCAACATTGCCCCTGTCTTCCCTCCGAACCTTTGCTCAAAGGCAGACTGAGCCTCAGAGGCACAGGTGGTGACTTCATGTGGTGGTAAGCGTTGGCTCAGACACAGCAAATGCCACCCCACCCCCCGCGTCTGAGTCTGTGCAGCCCTCAGTGTGCAGGTGCACGTGTTCCTGCCCCACAGGACACGGCCTCCTCCACGGGCTGCAGGTGCCCAGGTTCCTGCCCCACAGGACACGGCCTCCTCCACGGGCTGCAGGCCACATGTTCCTGCCCCACGGGACACAGACTCCGCCATGGGCTGCAGGCTTACATTTTCACTCTTGACAGAATGCAGGCATCGGCCGCGGGCTGCCGGGACCGTACGTGGAGGAGCAGTATTAGATGATGCTCAGCCAGAAGGAGAGGACTTCAGCCTACATTTCCCTGCACCCAAAGTCCCCTGTCAGCACCTTACCTCCCGCTGAGGCATATTTTGAGCTCTATCTCCCGAGGGTCTCCTAGCCTGTGGCCCTCACCGGCATGGGTCCACGGCAGGTGCCATGGTGCCACCACCTCCCTCACCAGGCACCTATGCGCAGAGCCAGAGACCTGGGCGTCCAGGCTTCCCCGAGGCGAGTGACCAGCGTCCTGCCCCACCGCCTCTCCTTTACTCCCAGGTCTGTCCTCACAGCCTCGCGTCTGGTGGCTTCGGCTCTCGCACGGTTTTATTCCTGGGGTGACAGCAAGTACAGAACGCTAATCCAGAGCTACTAGGACTCCTAACTGTCTGTTTGTTGGTCACTTGCCACCCAGAGCCGTGGTCCCTGAGAACTGAAATCCTACCTGCAAGACGGCTGGCTGCTGCAGCTGGAGCTGTGCTTGGAGGGGGCGCTGGAGTGGACGAGCCACCGGGTGCAAGGAGGCTTGGGTGTGAAATGTGCACACGGAGTGCCCGTGGTGCGGCCGCCCTCCAGCAGGGGGCAGGCTCCGCCTGCGCGTTTCCAGGCATCGGAGGCACACCAGGCAGACAGCCTTTCGCAGTGAAAACAACGTTTCACATCGGCACTAATCACACCCATCACCAAGTCACCTGTCTGGCATTTTGGTAAAAATTATATTATGAAGGAAGGAAATTGGTAAGGAACAAATCAATTCAGCTTTCACCCACTCGTTCACCTCTGGGTTCGTAGTCACACCTATCACATCTGTTTTGTGCACATAACAACGGGGACCCCTTCCTGTCACACTAACCAAGAGAAGGACTTCTTCCCTGTCGCTTTGTCTTGCCCTCCCCTTGCTTCTCATGCCACTGCCCACAGGGTGCCAGGTGCCGGCGGTCGCAGCCCACAGGGCACGGGTGACCGAGGTAGCCTGGAGAGCTCAGGTTCATGGTGACTGCAGGAAAATAAGGGCGTTCCACCTTTATTCACCTAAATCATCAGATCTGAAATTTCACACTAAATGGAGCTACCTGATGTAACTGGACGTACATTTGCTCGCCACAGAGTCTCTCTGTGTGAAAAGACATGTTTCCTTCCTGCCCAGGGGGGTTTATTTATAACAACTAGAGGCCCAGCGCATGAAATTCATGCACAGGTATGGTCCCTAGGCCTGGCCTGTGACCAGGGCCATCTTCCCCAGCTGCCCGCAGCCGGCCCACCTCCCACTGCCACCCACCCCCCGTTCCCCATTCACCATCGGGTGATCGGTGCCTGATGGCCAGGGGAAGGGACCAAGAAGTGGTCAGTGAGCCTCATAGTGACTGGTCCAGCGGTTGTTCTGCCGTTAGGGTCAATTTGCATATTACCCTTTTATTATATAGGATAGAGGCCTGGTGCATGGGTGGAGGCCAGCTGGCCTGCCCTGAAGGGGGCCCCAGATCAGGATGGGGGGTCTCTGCTGGGGGGTGGGGATGGCCTGACCGAGGGGCAGCGGGCAGTTTGCAGGCTAGCCACGCCCCCGGCTTTGTCAGGAAGGACATCCGGAATGATGTCCGGAAGACGTCTGGTATATCCAGTCTAACTAGCATATTACCCTTTTATTAGTATAGATTATCCAACAGGCAAAGGTGCCCATGTCTGACTAAAATCCCAGTGTTGTAGTAAACACCGCTTGCTGACAGGTCCCTCTAAAAATGGCCTCTCGTCTTGTTGAGCCTCAGTTTATCCAACTGCCAAATGGAGGCAAAAATGCCCATTCTGACCTCTGCATAATATTGTCTCAAGAATCAGAGGAGCCAGTATCTGTGCGTCACTGTGTAAACTAGAGGTGATTGCAACCACAGTATTTCCTTATGAGGACACACTGCCAAGCACTTCATTCTATCACTTGATCTTTAGAATAACCGGTTCATTTCACATGTAAAGGAATTGTGATGCAGGAAATTTTGTCTCAGAAACGGATCCCCAGAAGATTGCTCAAGATGGGCAGCATTGTTGACATTATTATCACAGAAAGACATTAATTTGCCATGGTGTTCCTCAATAGCCTTTTAGTAGTCCTGAGGAGATGGGATATGCTCACATTATAACCACCACACCGAGAGTGCAAGCTACGAGGGAAAGTACGATAGCGATCTTAGGACAGCGTGTGGTGTGGGAAGAGGTGCGGTGGGGCTTAAAGGATGCAAAGAGAAAGGAAGTGCACGATCCAGGAGGGGAGATGGGAAGATGAAGGTAGGTTACACGTGGGTGGAAATTTCAGTGCCTGTGTCAGGCTTACAGATTTATTTAGAATCATGTGTATAAGACACGCCAAACCCCAAGACTGTGGCATAGACAGATCACAAAGCCAGGCCTGTGAGTTGGACTCCTCTCTTCCTATTGATATGGTCCAGCTTAAATCTTAAGGGGGGAAAACAAAAAAGAACTCGCGCCTGTACCAAAGATTCATTTTTAGATGGATATGACATGGGAGAGTCAGGTGATGAAGGATCAGACACAGGGACCCACTAGAAGATTATCTGCAGCCCTAGCTGGGTAGCTTAGTTGGTTACAATGTCCAAATACACCAAGGTTTTGAGTTCAATCACTCCTCTCCCCCCTTCCCCCCCAAATCATGGCACATACAAGAAGCAACCAAACTTATGTAATAAAAGGCTAATATGCAAATGGACCAAACAGTGGAATGACCGGTAGCTATGACACACACTGATCAATGCGGGCAGACGCTCAATGCAGGAGCTGCCCCTGGTGGTCAGTGCGCTCCCACAGGGGGAGCGCCGCTCAGCCAGAAGCCAGGCTCACACCTGGCGAGCACAGCGGTGGTGGCAGGAGCTTTTCCCGCGTCCGTGGCAGCGCTAAGGATGTCCAACTGATGGCTTAGGCCCGCTCCCCGTGGGGGCTCCAGGACTGAAAGAGGGTGCAGGCCAGGCTGAGGGACCCCCTCCCCAAGTGCACAAATTTCGTGCACCAGGCATCTAGTGAATGCATAAATAAATGGAACAAAAGATTGATGTTTCTCTCTCTTTCTCTCCCCCCCCCTCCCTAGCTCTCTCTCAAGTCAATTTTTAAAAAGAGATGATTTGCATCAACGTCTCTGAACTCTGCTAAATCCCTTTTGCAATAGGGCAGCCCGTCCCTGGAGCTCCTGTGCGAGATGAGCACTTTAGGAGAACATTGAATCGATGTTCTCTTACTGCCTTGAGACATGCCGGGCCTCAACAAGAAAAGTCCTGCAGCCGGAGCACTAGCCGACAGAGTGTGGAAGTTGGATGTTAAGCTTTCTGTACCCGGTGAGGGATAGTAACTGCTCCTTACCTGGGCCACTCTGAGCAGGCACCAGTCCCTCCGACCAACCCCGGCTGCAGGGGGCCCACGAGGGCGCAGGGAACACACTGGGATCCCATCAGCCCTGTGTCCATGGCCTCCTTTGCCCCAAGGTAATGTGTCTCTTGGAAACGAAGAGTAAAAATCACTCAGAAAAGACTGTTGATGGAAAGAAGGTTATGTATGCTCAGAAGTGAGTTACACGTCAGTTCTCAAATATCGCCCACCTCAAACAATTTGCTTCTCAACCCAACAACCTTTCATGCTGAGCCCTGTGTGACCAGTCACGCGTCTCTCAGGCGACAAAGGAGAGAATGCGCAAGTGTGAGTCAGTTTGCTGCTAAACCTCACATTACTAACATCTCAGGAAATAGTGCTGCAAATATTTTCCTGTTGTTTTTTTATAGATTAAAGGTACATTAAACATATACTGTATATAAGGAAGGTTAAAATAGGGAATCATATGGGGGTCTGGAACGGACTAATTCCATTTACATTATTTCCAAAGGGAAAAAATGATTTGGTTTTCGAAAAGCCTTCTCATAAGAATTAAGTTGGAGAACTGAGGTTCCACTGTATTACCTTTGGAATAATCACCATGTGCTTATAGAAACACTGACCACTGCTGAACACAGGCACCACCACACGGCCCACATGGCCCGTATCTGCATGGCCGCCACCCTCAATGTAGCATTTCACTCCGGGTCCGCATTCGCGACGTGTCTGTGCTCCTGGGCAGAGTTGATGTTTCTGAGCTCAGGTCACTGCTGGTTAAGTTTCTGTGCTTGGGTCATTGATGTTTAATTTCTCATGAAAATTTCCCCTTTCTTTAATGTCATCTGCAAAAATGTAGAAAGAATGCTTCATCTAAATCAGTTCTATTTATGGACACTGAATGGGTCAAATGAATACAGAACAACTTACTTTAAAAAAAAGCTGCGCCCATCAGCCCTTTACTTCATAGAGGTAGTATTTAATAAAATGGCTCTACTTTCTTGTTCGCCTAAGCCAGTGATGGTGAACCTATGACACGCGTGTCAGCACTGACACGCATAGCCATTTCTGATGACACGCGGCCGCTGAGGCGGCCGCATGCCAAGGATGAAACATTTGCTGCTCCGGAGGATGAAACATTTGCGACTAGAGTCTTGGAGTTCATTTGCGACTAGAGTCTTGGAGTTAGACTCTAACTCCAAGACTCTAGTCGCAAATGTTTCATCCTCCCCTATTAGACACTCTGTGCCAGAGGTCTGTAGGCCAAAACAACAGAAGTCAGGCACAGAGCGTCTAGTTCTGGGACTTCCGGTTAAGCCGGGATCTTTGCCCTCACTTCCGCCGGCAGAGCAGGGAGCAGCAGAACACAGCGGGGGACACATCTCTGGGGGCCCTGCCATTACCAGTAACCAAATAACAGTTAACCACAGCAACCATTATCTACTGTTCTGGGGTGTCATGGATTTCTAATCCATTATTACTGAGATAAGTGAGGGGGAGGCTGGGAGAGGCGTGGGTTTGTGGCGTGCTATGGGTGCCGTTTCCCGCCATTAGAAATAGCGGCAGCCATTTTAATTCACATAAGGAACACCATCTTGCTCCATAGTGCAGACTCCATTTCACCACTATTACTGTTGTGCATCCTTATTAACCCCTATTTCTGCTTATTAACCCTGCCCTTTCCTAAAGACAGTTATATGCACCATTTTGTGGTTAGTTAGGCTAGTTAACCCCTAATTGCCTGCAGGCCTAACAAGCTATCTATAATTCTATCTTCTGTCACTGCCCCCCTGATGGAGAACCCAAAAAATAAAAAACTAAGATTAAGTAAAGGAAGTGGTAGTAGCAGTGGCCGACCCTTTCAAGAGACATGGGCCGAGATGTATGGCTTTATAGAAAAAAATGGCAGATCATTTTGCATTCTATGTACTGAAACGGTAGTAAGCAGAACGTGGAATATAAACAGACATTTTGAAACTAATCATTCCCAGCTCTTGGAAAAAAGTGAGGATGAAAGGAAGGAATACATTTCCAGGCAGCTACACCTTTATAAGAGCCAATCTAATTCCATCCTTAAATTTATGAAAGGCTCGACAAATTTAACATCTGCAAGTTTGAGCATTGCTCACTCTATAGCTCAGCATGGAAAAGCACTCAGTGAGGGAGAATTTATTAAAGAAACTCTCCTAAGATGTGCACTAGTTCTATTTCACGATATGCAGAATAAAGATGCAATTATTAAGAGAATATCTGAGTTACCACTCAGTAGAAATATCATAAAATACAGAATAATGAGACTGAACACAAACGTACAACATCAATTAAAGAGAGACATAAGGAAGTGTAAATATTTTTCGATCTCTCTTGATGAAACTACTGATGTCACATCACATGCTCAGTTGGCCATTATTGGTCGATATTCTGATGGTCTCACAATGAGAGAAGAGTTGATAAAGTTAGTATCAGTGTCAACAAGTAAATCAGGAAGCGAAATATGTAAGGTTGTTATACAAACATTTCGTGACCTAAGCATTGATATCTCTAAAGTTGTGTCAGTGACAACAGATGGGGCACCAAATATTGTGGGGGGAAACGTCGGATTTGTCAAATTGTTTACAGAAGCTATTGGACATCCGATTGTGCCTTTTCATTGTATTATCCATCAGGAGGCTTTATGTGCCAAGGCAGGATTCACCGACTTAAATGACTTAATGTCAGTTGTTACAAAAATAGTTAATTTAGTAGCTGCTCACCCCCTTCACAAGCGAGAATTTTCGGCACTTTTACTGGAGGTTGATTCCACCTACAGTGGACTGCTGATGTACAATAATGTAAGATGGCTGAGCCGAGGCAAAGTTCTTGAGCGCTTTGTGGAGTGCTTTGAAGAAATTAAGGTATTTCTTGATGATAAGGATCTGGGAAACTTTCCTCAGCTTAATGATGATAAGTGGGTCAACACCCTGATGTTTTTTACAGATCTCTCTGTTCATATTAATGAACTGAACTTAAAGTTACAAGGTTTTGGCAAAAGTATTGACATTATGTTTGGATACATAAAAGCTTTTGAAAGTAAACTTAAAATGTTCAAGCAAGATGTAGAAACTAAAACTTATAAGTATTTTCCTCAAGTAACAAAGTATTTTGAGAAGGCCAGTGCAGCTGTACAAAATGAAATGGAACTCTTGCATATGGAGTACCAGCATGTTTTAGACTCGTTACTTGACCAGTTTAGTGATAGATTTAGTCAATTTAGAAGTCTAGAACAGACCATGAAAATAATTAAGTATCCTGATGTAGTAGTCTACAGTAGTTTGGAATTAAATGGTTTCCAATGGATGCAAATTGATGATTTGGAGATGCAACTTGCAGAATTTCAAGACAGTATCTGGGCTCAGGTGTTTGTCGACTTGAGGTCAAAGCTTGAGAATCTGGAAAGGTGCCACTTGGAGAATCAAGAGGAGTGCCACTATGAACAGGAAATTTGGAGTGCCTGGAACTGACTACCAGACACTTTTAGCACCCTGAAAAATATAGCAATGGCTTTACTCACAATTTTTCCCTCTACATACTTTTGTGAGGCCTTATTCTCAGCCTTAAATAATATCAAAACCAACAAAAGAAACAGATTGACAGATGAAGTTAGTAGCGCTTGCTTGGGCCTGAAGTGTACAAAATACCAACCTTCAATTGAAGATTTAGCCAATGAAATTCAGCAACAAAAAAGTCACTAATAGGCAGGTTAATTAAAGAATTCCCCCTCCCCCTCCCTTATCTTAGTTCACGGCACCCCACACAAGCTAAACAATAGCAAGACCAACAAAAGAAACCGACTGACGGATGAACAAAGAAGTCACTAAGCAGGTAAGTTAAATATTTAGTTTTTGGTTTATTAAATACAATTATATATAACAATTATACATTTGTGTTATTTAAACTATAAATATATCGAAATAATGTTTTTTCCTCAAAGTGACACACTACCCGAGTTATGCTCAGTTTTTTGGCGAAGTTTGACACACCAAGGTCAAAAGGTTGCCCATCACTGGCCTAAGCTCTTTGGCCAAAACAGTGTCCTAAGCTATGGCTCTCTCCTCGGTGAGACTGTTCCTTTCTCTGTCAGAGCATGAGACCCGGGCTGAGATGGAGCCTGCTCCCCGTGGCCAGGCTGCACAGCTCAGCACAGACCACGCGAGCCGCGAACTGGCTGACCTCACTCAGCACAGTGCCCGCTGGGCCTCCCATGTTGTCACAAATGGTAAGATTTCATTCTTTGTATGGCGGGGTAATATTCCATTGCATCAAGTACCACAGCTTTTCAAAGACAAATATCCTTCAGTCTCACTTATATGTGGAATCTGAAGAACAAAATATGTGAATGAACAAAAGAGAAACAGACTCATAGATGCAGAGAACAGACTGAGAGATGCCCACGGATGGGAGGGAGGTGGCCGGGGGCTGGTAAACGGTGAAGGGATTGAAAGGACAGATGGGCAGTTAAATGGTGATGCAAAGTCAGTAAAAACTGTGGTAAAAACTGTGTAGGGGATGCCAGACTTACCAGGGTTATCATTCCATAAGGGATGTAACCGTCCAACACTATGCTGTACACTTGCAACTAATCTAATATTGAATGTCAGCTATAATTGAAAAACAAAATTAAAAAAATGAAGAAGCTGACATCAAAAAACAACAGCAAAGAATACTAAATGGCCACTTGGAAATAATGAGGAGAGGACATTCGCACAGCCCCTGCCTCCACTCCCTCACTCATCCTTCATCTCCATCGCCCTCCCCTGCCTTCTGCTGCGCTGTGTGGGTCCAGTCGCTCTTGGACATTCAAGAGAACCTTGCAGGTGTTTATGGGACGCGCACAGTGAGCCGGCTGACGCCCTGTGGTCCTGCTCCCTCCCTGGACGCGCGCACCTTCTCAGGAAGCCGTGAGGGGCTCGTTTGTATTCATCTGCAGACCCAGGTGTGCTCTTGGCGATTCCCACAGACTGGAACATTGTTGTTGTTGTTTTAATGAAGACAATTTCATTCCACAGGCATTGGCTGGGCGCCTGCCACGGACCTGACAGTCAGTGAGGGGCAGGGGATAGAGAAACCAGCAGGATACCATGAGTCCTCAGGGGCCTGGTCTGGTAGCCAGAGGGGGATGCCTGGTTTAATGAAACGTGGTGTGTCTGTCCACAAAGTCTGCACCATGACCGCCAGCCGACCTGGAGGAGCCAGAAGAGACGGCGCAGAGGATGGAGGAGGAGGAAGCGTCCGGGCCCGGGGACAGCCTCTGACACTCGTGAACGGGTCCCCTCACACGAGAAAGCGGGATCACAAAACAGTGTCGGTTAGTACAGGCCACGGACGAGTGCAGGGGAGTTAGACAGCACATCAGCCAAGTGACAGGAAGACAGAGTGTCAGGAAATTCGGGGCGTGGGGTCAGGAGAGGCCACTGCTTCCTGGGCTCTGGTGGGGTTCCCAGCTTCACAACAAGGGCCCAATGCGCGGCTCAGGGAAGCTCAACAGAGGCCGAGGTGCTGTCTCCCAGCCTCCTGCTCCAATCTGGAGCCCTTGCCCCGATGGAGAGCGAGCAAGGGCGACAAGGGAATGGATCAGGTGGGCTGAGAACATGGGGGCAGGCCTGCAGGTGTGGAGCGGACGGCAGACGCAGGCACCAGAGGAATGGTATCCCCAGAGGAACTGCAGGCCTCCCACTACCTGAGCTTTAGAACAAGGACTTCGTGGGTAGGAGTTTGGTGGTGAATGCTCGCCAGCCACCGCAGAGGACACAGATCCTAACACCAACTTCAGAGGGGAACACAGAGGAGACTGGAGCAGGAAGACCTCCCGGGGCCAGGGCGGACCAGGGCCTGGAGGGCGTGGCGGGCCAGTTGTCCCTGGGACGCATCTTGTCCAAGCTCTCCTGGCGTGACCACACAACAGGGAGGGAATTATCAGCCTGGAAACAGGGAGGACAGAGGAAGCGCACAGCAGGGACCGCGAGGAGGAGCGCCTCTCAGCATCTGCCCACTGTGCTGGGGAGTGCGCAGGGCGGCACGACCCGTCCTGCAGCCCCTTCCCCTCGGAGAGGTGGCTGTCGCCAAAGGTCCTTTACAGGCAATGAGATTCACCTCTGAGGGTGCAGTGTAAGGAGCTTTAACTACTGCACGTGGTCATAGAACAGCTCCCCCAATCCAGACCCCACTCCCCAAAGCCTCCTCAGGCGCCTCACCGCCAATCCTCTGCCCCACTGCCCAGGGAGTAAATCTCCAAGGTCTCATTTCCATGGATTTCTGGAAGACGCAAAGCCAAGAGCAGAAATTACACCCGTGTGGCAGGGCCTGGGAATGTTGCTGCACATTAGCGATCCGTAAACGGAGAGGACTGTGTGATCGGAGCATTCGGCTGAGGAAGGAAGGCGCTCTGTACCCGGGCCCTGACCTCTGTTTTCCATCGGTGACTCCCACTGACTGACTGGGCAAGAAGGCCTTTGGAGGGCCGGGGGGCGGGACCCCGGAAGTCACAGGAAGAGAAATACATGATGGGTCATCAGGTAAGACTTGTTAGGGCCACTAGCTTGGCATCCTATTTTCATCAAACGCTGCAAACTAAACCTAGGCACTCAGTATGCTCCCTGAAATCTGGGCTGCGGTTTCGGCCAAGGTGGTCAGTGGGCTTTGGGGGAGAGGGGAGCTGTAAGATCGGGGTAGGCAAGCGGGCCACCGGCAAAGGCAACAGATTTCCGTGACAGCGCTGAGGATTATGAAATTCAGCAGCACTTCACCGGGCTCTCGCAGGGTATTTCAGCGTCCAAACCCTTAAGAACGCACTTGAATGAAATTTTCCCAACGACTAGGAAAAATTCGTGCTGAGCATATATTTGAACTCAGTGCCATTGCGACCATGGTGAGGGCTTCGGAAAGCCTGGTATTCTTTAAGTTATACATAAAAGGGGTTTTTTTTTGCTATGCTAAGAGGGAAAAAGTAGTCAACCAAGAAAGGAACACTGTAATTTATATTTTATCACCAGAAAAGATTTCTGGCTTTCATCTTAGAAAGACTTTTTGTTAGACCAGCTCAGTGCCTACAAACTGTTTCTGTCCCCACCGCAGAGCTGGGTCATCCTCATCGCACTGGGATGTGTAGGGGGTTTTCCTTCTGAAATGCTTTCAGGCAAGCGGGAACGGGCACCACTGAGGGGACTTCCAGGGGATTGCGTGTGCGCTCTGCCGTCTGTTTGGAACGGAACCTAGGACTCCTGACTCCTAGTTCTGGTGATTATTTGATCATTAAACAGAGCCGGCTACCGTGTCGACCACCTCTATGACTGACACACAGCGTGTCCCAAATCACGTGTACACACAGACAGAGCCGGCTACCGTGCTGGCCACCTCTATCATTATTAGACAGCGTGTCCCAAAGACACGTACACACACTGTAACAGCTGATGGCTCAACTGATATTTCTTCCTTTTCAGTCAGACTAAGCTTTGAACAAAGGAAATTCATCCTAAAATGATATTGGAAGTTTAAAAACACAGTTGAAGTACAACTCTGCCTTTATAATTATTCAAAGCTTGTATTAAAAAAATGTATGCACACTTTAACAGCTGATAACTCACTGAATTTCCACTCCTTTTCAGGTTTAACTGATTTGAAATAATGGGTGAAGCCAGACTAAGCCTTGGACAAAGAAAATTTATACACTAGACTTTTTGTGGGGATACATAAGAGATAAAGCTTACAGTACAAAACCTGGCAACAGGTGACGAATTGAGGGCACTCAAGTACGGAACGCAATGATTCCTGATGTTTGTGACTCCATTGCTTTACGTTATCAGCAGCGCCTGGACCAGAGCGGTCATCAGTTTGAAAACAGGCGTTGACAAAAAAATGTTCTAATTCCTGTAGATTGTTTTTAAATTCTGAAAATGAACTGTATGTTAATAAACACTGACTTTATAATCATTCAATGTGTGTATACACTTTTGGGACACCCTCTATAACTATATCAAGTTATTGGTCTTCCCTCGTGGCTCATCTATTTTTTGAGAATAAAATATGAATTTAATTTCCCCCTGGTTCTTGAGATCATGTCCTCATATTTTTCTATAGTTTCATGCTAAATATGAGCATTATGGGCAGTGTAGGTCTGATTGGATTTGTCCCATTTTGTGACCATTTCCATTGAAAAACACGTGTCCTTTTCAGCTCTGGGAAATGCTCTCATTTAATATTTTATCTGTTTTCCTCGGCCTTTCTCTTTTTGAAGGATGCAATATTTCAGACAAGCAGAAGCAATCCCAGAACCCTCACACCTATCACCCGGCTACGACACATTACAAGGCGGTTGGGGTCCTGCCTCCCTCTCTCTGCATTTCCCCTCCCCTCACCCCCACCTTTCAGAGCTCAGCACCATTCTACACTTGGTGTTTTTAAGACACATTTTTTTAAAAAATTAAATTTGTTGGGGTGACATTAATAAAATCATATAGGTTTCAAATGTGATACACAATCAGTATATTGCCTCATGTGCCCACCACCCAAAGTCAAATCATCTTCCATCTCCTTACATTTGACCCCCTTCACCCTTGATTTCCCACCCACTCCCTTCCCCTCTGGTAACCACCATACTGTTGTCTGTGTATGAGTTTTTGTTTGTTTGTCTTATTTGTTCATTTGTTGCTTTCAGTCTTATCTCCCGCATGTGAGTGAAATCATAGGGTTCTTCTCCTTTTCTGTCTGACTTATTTCACTCTGCATGTACGGAAAAAATGGCGGTGTCCTTCCATAGAGGACGGGATAGAGAAGAGGTGCGTATAGACAATGGGATACTACTCGGCCACGAGAAAAATGAAATGCTGCCATTTGTGACAGCATGGATGGACCCTGAAAATATCAGGCCACACATTTAAAAACTGCTTAAGCACCTTAACCTATACTTGCGTGCATAAGTGCACATCACTGAGTCACACTGTACACTTAGCGATGGCACCATCTCGTGTGGGCCTTAAACCAAGGTCCATCATGTCCACACACACCTTTCCTCTGTGCTGTACAACAGCCCATGGCATATACCACAATTTGTATATCGATTCCTTCTACCACCGCATTTAAAATTTGTCCCCAAATCTTTACTTTTCAAGCAATGCTGCAAAAACCATTTTTTCATATGTCTCCATTTTAGTGCTTAACTGGTTCCTGGGCTCATGCCTTGGGCTGGTCCCTGGGTAACCCCGCTGGGGTGGAGGCCTCACCAGCTGTCCTGTGTTCTCCCCGACACCTCACCGTGTCAGAGTGGCTGTAATGAGTGACCAGTCACATCTCCCTTGGTCTTCGTTTGCATTTTCCTGATCACGAATAAAATCTGAGATCCTGTAGATGTGCTTACTGGCTATTTGGGTTTTCACTCCTTGAGTTGCTGGATGATATCCTTTGTTCATTTGCATATTCAGTCCTTCATCTTCTACTTGTCGACCTGTAAGGGCCTTCTACATCTTCTACTTGTTGACCTGTAAGGGCCTTCTGGATGGGCATACCGTGGTTGTACGGACTGTGAATACCTTCTCCAGTGGGCAGCTTCCGCTCCCCCTGCTTAAAAAATGATTCATAGCGCACTGACGTCTTTAAATGCAATGCGGTGGCTTCTATTCCTTGTGTATGTCATGTTTGTGGTGTTGGCACACTTTTTGCCCCAGTGGGGCCCTGAAGACATGCGTCTACATATTTTCAACAAAATGTAGGTTTGTTTTCCAGATTCACACCTTTAATTCACCTGGACTCAACACGGCCATCCTGAGGAACGTTGCTGATGTTCCACTTTTCTCTATGAGTAAGCCCTGAGTCTAGCTGTATTTAGTGTCGCTGTTGAATAGTTCATCTGCCAGGGGAAGACGGGGAGTGTGGCTCAGCAAAAATGCCTGTGCCCGCTCCACAGACCAGCACGGAATTAATCAGCACTGTATCCGTTCCTCTCTGCTGCTGCTCCGTGCAGGGGTGTCAGGAGATAGAGCACATTCCTGGAGAATGGTCTCAACTGGCAAACCCTCTCCAGAATGGACTCTGACCTTGATCTGACCTTCATCTCCATTACCAGGAAATAGTGTTAATATGATCCCATCTTCTTTCTATCTTTCAGAAATTTGCCAAAATCTTGGTCTGCAGTGTCTTATAAACGGGATCCCTTTGTATTATTTTGCTTTTATTTCAAGCATTGAGGAAAGAGAAGATTTAATTCTATAAGCTTTGTCCACCATGGTGAAGCAGGACCAAAAATATGGGAATGTGTTAAAATTTGCATACTTTTATCTATATTTACTCAGAGAAGAAATAGTTATATCCAATTTTTCAGTATTATAAATAAAAAAGCAATAATTACTAATGAGTTCAAACTTGTTTCTATTTCAAGAACATCTTAACTATGTCATTTTCCCAAGTTTTCTAATACATGGATTTGATCTCTTAATATAATAAATATATTAACATATGGATTGTGGGCCAAATATTTTACCAGATTTTTGTTTCCCTTTTATTGCAGCTAGTTATTTTAAATACAAAATATATTTATTAGATACAAATCTAAGATTATTTTTCTTTGAGATCATTTTGTTGTTTTTATTCTGAGAATGTTGTTTTTTATTAAGTAATACACAATTATTTAACTTCATTTTCTTAGTTTCTATGGTATAACTAAAGGCCCGGTGCACAAATTCATGCACATTCAAAGAAATTAATTAGAAGAAATATTTTAATAACACTATTTGTCCTTTCTCTATAATATAAGTGTCAACCAAATTCATGATTGACAATGACAGATGGAAACACACGTGTGCGATTGGTGCCAGCGAGAGCTTTATATGTATCGCGCATGCACGAGTCAACTTTGCCTTTTGAAGATATAGAATAAACTTGCTTAATTAGACCTGCTTTCTGATTTAGCTAAACTTTCTCCAGCCCAGTGAAGCACCCCAACTTCTCTTCTAGGTAATTGTCAGCAACACAGCAGTAAATATCAACACGAAGCAGATTATTATTGTAGATCACGTAGGCAGAACAAAGGGTGAACTATTTAACTGCAGCAGTGTTTGACTATATTCTGTGCAGTGAGAAAACCTGAAGTCATTTTCAAGGTCCACCATTTCTTACTTCTTTTCAGTTGGGTCAAATTTCTAAATTTTCTAAATCTCCATTTTCCAGCTAATGAAACGAAAATAGGATTCTACTGAGTTTCCCATATACCTACCCCAGGACTTCTGTGAGGATCAAATGAGATGAGGCACACATGAAAACGCTTCACAAACATTTGGTTACAATGTAAAATGTTTCCACCTGGCTATAAAGCAAGTCATGTCCCTGGGCTGAAGAAACACCAAGGAGGCTAGTCGCTAGAGAGAGGAAGCTGGGCGTTGCTATGTGACATCATTACCTGGTGCCCACAGCCACCGTTTCTGGGCTGGGCTGTGGGCCGCATTTTGTGCCATGGGGTGTCAGCAGCATTGGCTGCAATTTGGTGGGGTGTCGCTCTGGGTTGGTGGCAGTGCTTGTGTCCCACTTGGGGGAAGCCAAGTGTTGGCTTGTCGGTGCCAGATTCATGGTACTGTTTCTCTGTAAATGGCCAATGCGTGTCACAGCAGCTCCTGCTTTGTCTTCCTCCTGGTGGTCAGTGTGCATCATAGCGACTGATCAGAGGGACACTTAGCATATTAGCCTTTTATATATATACTAGAGGCCCCGTGCATGAAATTTGTGCACGGAGGGGGTTGTCCCTCAGCCCAGCCTGTACCCTATCCAATCTGGGACCCCTGGAGGGATGTCCGACTGCCCGTTTAGGCCTGATCCTGGTGGGATCAGGCCTAAACGGGCAGTCGGACATCCCTCTCACAATCCAGGACTGCTGGCTCCCAACTGCTTGCCTGCCTGCCTTCCTGATTGTCCCTAACCACTTCTGCCTGCCAGCCTGATCACCCCCTAACCACTCTGCTGCCAGCCTGTTTGCCCCCAACTTCCCTCCTCTGCCAGCCTGGTCACCCCTAACTGCCCTCTCCTGCAGGGTTGATCACCTCCAACTGCCCTCCCTTGCAGGCCTGGTCCCTCTCAACTGCCCTCCCTTGCAGGCAGGGTGCCTCCCAACTGCCCTCTCCTGCTGGCCATCTTGTGGTGGCCATCTTGTGTCCACATGGGGCAGGATCTTTGACCACATGGGGACAGCTATATTGTGTGTTGCAGTGATGATCAATCTGCATATTACTCTTTTATTAGATAGGATAGAGGCCTGGTACAGGGGTGGGGGCCAGCTGGTTTGCCCTGAAGGGTGTCCCTGATCAGGGTGGGGTTCCCTTGGGGCTTGGGGCGGCCTGAGCGAGGGGCCAGTGGTGGTTTGCAGGCCAGCCACACCCCCTGGCAACCCAAGCAGAGGCCCTGGTATCTGGAATTTATTTTCCTTCTACAATTGAAACTTGGTAGCCTTAAGCGGAGACCTGGGCCCGGCCAGGGTGTGCGGAAAGCTTTGCTTCCCCTGTTGCCGGGGGCAACCCTGGCCTGCTCTCTCAAGCTCCATTCTGCTGCCATTTCTGTTTGAATTTTTTTACCTTCTATAATTGAAACTTTGTAGCTTTAGTGGAGGCTTAGGCCTGGAAAGGGCAGGTGGAAAGCTTGGCTTCCTCTGTTACCTAGGAAACCTTGCTCTCTGTGGCTGTAGCCATCTTGGTTGGGTTAATTTGCATACTCGCTCTGATTGGATGGTGGGCGTGGCTTGTGGGCGTGGTTTGTGGGTGTGTCGGAGGTATGGTCAGTTTGCATATTTGTCTATTATTAGGTAGGACTAGAGGCCCGGTGCACGAATTCATGCACCAGTGGGGTCCCCTGGCCTGGCCTGCAGGATTGGGCCAAAACCAGCTCTCCAACATCCCCCAAGGGGTCCTGGATTGCAAGGGTGCCGGCCAGGCTAAGGGACCCCACCAGTGCATGATTAGGGCCAGGGAGGGATGTGGGAGGTTGGCCAGCTGGGGAGGGAACCATGGGAGGGCTCCAGGGCGTGTCTGGCCCGTCTTGCTCAGTCCCAAGCAGCAAGCTAACCTACTGGTCAGAGCGTCTAACCCCTGGTGGTTAGTGCACATCATAGCGAGCGGTTGAATGGCCTTAGCATATCTTTAGCATATTATGCTTTGATTGGTTGAATGGCCGACCAGACAACCAGACACTTAGCATATTAGGCTTTTATTATATAGGATAGACTAGAGGCCCAGTACATGAATTCAAGCACGGGTGAGATCCCTCAACCTCGCTGGCAATCGAGGCCTATGGGGGGGGGGGACGGGGGGAGGGGCCGTGGGAGGTTGGCTGGCCACAGGAGGTTGGCTGTGGGAGCACACTGACCACCAGGGGGCACCTCCTGCCCTGAGCACCTGCCCCCTGATGGTCAGTGCACTTCTTAGCAAGTGGTCGAGCAGTCGTTGCGGTCATTCCAGTCCTTCAGTCGTAAAGGTTTCTTAGGCTTTTCTGTAAGCTTTGTCCACCATAGATGTTATCTTTCTTGTCTGTTTTTCTATGTAGCTACTTAAATCTATCTGGAACTAAGTTTGGGGTGTGATATCTGGTGAGAATATTAATTTAGATAATAAATGACACTGAGGAAATTAGTTAGATTCTTGAAATAAAGGGCCAGTCCTTATTTCACTAATTTATGACATTCTATTAATACATATTCACTTAATGAATATAAATGTCTTTTAATAAAATATGTAGAATAACTAGTAATAATTTAGAAAGCCAATTTGTCTCCTCAGAAAACTATTAGGGCTACTGTCTGAATCGGCGATTCCCAAGTAGCTATTCTTTGATTAAATACATGCTTGCTGCCTCTCACTTTGAAAGCCTTTTATTTTTAAGTTAGCAATAATAATCTCTAACACATGAGTAATGCTTCTGTGTGAAATGCTTTATTTGAAAGCTTTCCCACCAATGAACTCATCTGATTCTCAAGACAGCCCTGAGCAGAAAGGAGGAAAGGAAACTCGTGGGCCGGTGAGATGAGGAGTGAGCTCAGAGAGGCTGCCTGCCTCAGCAGAGGCGGGCCCTCAGGAGGAGGCAGGCCTGGTTCTGTCTCAGCTCCCCTCCCCCTCCCCACTCCCACCCCCGGCCAATGACTGTCCAGCGACACTCTTCGATGTTAGCACATCACAGTCTTCATGAGCCACACCCCTACATGGGCAGCTACCCACCACCCTCCATCCTGTGAGGGCTTCAGAGTTCCTCCAACTAATACTCCAAGGAGGACTCAGGGGAGAGGGGCAGAAAGGGGAGGGGAGGCAGGAAAGTAGCACCATGGACAGAGCACAAAAACTTACAGCCTGCCCTAGCTGGTTTGGCTCAGTGGGTAGACTGACGGCCTGCGGACTGAAGGGTCCCAGGTTCAACTCCAGTCAAGGGCACATGCCTGGGTTGTGAGCTCGATCCCCTGGGGGGGGAGGGGGCATGCAGGAGGCAGCCGATCGGTGATTCTCTCTCATTGTTGATGTTTCTATCTCTCCCCCTCTCCCTTCCTCTCTGAAATCAATTAAAAAACTTACAGACTCTTCAAGGGCAGGCCTCGGGCATTTTATTTATCATCCATTCGTCATCATTTTTGAACCCCTGCTCCATGCTGGGCACCTGGCGAGGCTATTGAAATACCCAGACTTAGAGAGCTGGCGTGAGACTTCAGAGCCCCTGGAAAGCAGTGTTAATAAGAACGGGGAGAAGGAAGTGGCTGGTGTATAGAACCATGTTGGCTCCCTGTGGCTGGAACTCTTCCTTCTAAGGTGTGGGCTAGCATGTCTCTCATTTCCAGCCACCTTGCTGCTGGGAGGCGGGCAAATTATGGTCTCGCAGCTCATCCTGCCCTGACAGCTTCCAGGCAGAAGCTCCTGTGGAGCCACAAGATCGATGCGAGGCCTGGAAGGAATGATATGGGTGCTGGGGAGGGAAATGGGGCCTGAAGCAGAAGGGTTCGGGTCTGCACACGGCCCCTTCTGGCTTTCCTGCCCCACCAATGGGCAGGGGGCAGCCAGGCGGGAACACGTGCTCAGTCACAGCGCTTAAGGAACCATTCGTCATGGACATGCACCTAAACGCAGCTGGGACCACCAAGAGGTAACGTTGTCTCCGTTTTCAACTGTCAGAAAACGTGGCGAGTCTCCACGGAGCAGGCTGGCTGGGGACCGAAGCACACTATGTGGGTACCACACCTCGCAGCAAGTCTCCTACACCTTTTAACTCTACTTTGATTGTCTTTTAAGGTAAGAAAAATTGGTGTATTCTAGTTTCTAACAGGATTTTCAATTTCCTACACATTACATGAAACTCAATTCTTACTTAGCAAGACAGGAGGAAAAGGATTCTGCAATGTGACAAAGATTTCTAGTAAAAACAGGGGGAATTAAAAGGCCCTGTTAAATCACATTATACAATCACAAATATGATTTTCAGCACATTTTGGTAAATTCCATTTCCACGGTAGTAACTATTCATAGTCTAAGGAAACTTTCTCCCATCTCTATTGGCTCTTCCTTCTTCCCCCTTCTCCACCTGGACACCGGGTCAGTTCTCCCCTACCCCACAGCACCAGCATGACAAAGAGCAGTGGTCACCACTAAAGGGACATGAGAGAAAGCCCACAGCAGTTCAAAAAAACACCAGAGGCAGAAAATATATTTTCAAAGGATTTAGAGGCACTTGGATTTTTATGTTTGCAACAATTGTACGGAAACAGTGAGGCATGTAATTAATAAAGACAGCTAAGTCATCATCTGTTACTATTCCACCCCTTCTATAGAAGGGACTATATAGACATTAGGCATTATCCTATATAATAAAGAGGTAATATGCAAATTGACCATCACACCCTCACAAGATGGCTGCCTATGACCAGGCCAGCAGGGGGGTTAGTGAGAGACGACCAAACGAATAAACAGCAGGCTGCGTGGGGCAACCAGGTGGGCAGGGAGGTTAGTGAGGGACGACCAAATGACTGAACAAGCAGGCTGGCTGGGGGGGCAGTTGGGGGCGACTAGGCCAGTGGGGGGTAGTTGGGGGTGACCAGGCTGGCAGAGAGGGCAGTAAGGGGCAATCAGGCCAGCACACAGAGGCAGTGAGGGGTGATCAGGCCAGCAAGGGGGGGGCAGTTAGGGCAATTCGGCTGACACACAGAGGGGAGCATTTAGGAGTAACCAGGCAAGCAGGCAGGTGAGTGATTAGGAGCCAGTGGTCCAGGATTGTGAGAGGGAAGTCTGACTGCCAGTTTAGGCACATCTCCCAAGGGGTTCTGGATTGGACAGGGTGCAAGTTTGGCTGAGGGGACCCCCCCCCATGCACGAATTTCATGCACTGGGCCTCTAGTTTATATATAATATAACATCCTTAACTTGCAGGAAAATGGGTCACACGTACATGCCACCTCGTTCACCTGGAACACCCTGTGCCTTGAATAGCAAGCCCTGGACCCAAACCAGGCACAGGACAAATACTAGTCAAAGTAAACCAATGAACAGTGACTTCTATGCTTAGTTATAGGAGTATGAAGTGCTGAGGATCAGAGAACACGGAGAGATTAAGTCTCCATAGGGGACTTCCAGGAAGGCCTGGTGGTGAGGGAACATGAGAAATGGAAACGAAGAATCTGTGAGATTTTAGTGGGCAAATGAGGTGGGCAAGGCGTGGGGTCAGGGCGGATCCCAGCCTGAGGGGGAGGTGGGAAAGGGTAAGGAGGGGCTCATCTCCCACCACCCATGGCCTTCCTGTTCTGACCCTAAAAACTACCTCGAGGATCAAAGATTCATTCTTCCTGTGCCTCAGATACGTGCTCTTCCCTCGGGGGCATGGAAAGCAGGGAAAGCACCCCAAGCAGAGCCCGTGGTTCAGGACGCAGCTCCAGCACCCCTTCCTCAGGAAGCCCACGTGTGGGAGACAGTCTCCATCCCAACACACCTGCTCCCGGCTCCTGAGAGTGTGGGAGGCCAGGTAGCCAGCTTCAGCCTCCTCCTCTCAGGGCCCACATATGCTTTTACTGAAATTCTGCGGCACACCAAAATGTATCTTTTACCAATCGCACAAAACATACAGGTATCCCTTTGATTCATTCGCACCGATGGCTATTGTGTCGGCTGTGGTCATTTTGATAGTTGACAATCTAAGGGAAAGGAGGTTGGTGCCTGACTAAAGAGTAAGGTATTGAACGTTTTAAAAATCCTTGCAGCATGAATCTATCCAATTTTCCCAACACCATTCATTGAAGAAACTGTCTTGACTCCATTGTATGCTCTTGTCTCCTTTGTCAAATATCAATTTAGTGTGATGGCTTGGGTTGATTTCTGGGGTCTCTGTTCTATTTCATTGGTCTATATGCCTGTTCTTATGCCAGTGCCAGGCTGTTTGGTTACAATGGCTTTGTATTCTGCCTTGATATCTGGTATTGTGACCCCTCCTACTTTGTGCTTCTGTCTCAGGATTGCTGCAGCTATTTGGGGTCTTTTTTCATTCCAGGTGAATTTTTGGAGAGTTTGTTCTAGGTCTGTGAAATATGCCATTGGTATTTTAATAGGGAGTGCATTGACTCTGTAGATTGCTTTGGGTAGTATGGACATTTTAATGGTGTTAATTCTACCAATTCATGAAAATACTATATTCTTCCACTCGTTTATATCTTCCTCTATCACCTCACAGTTTAAAGCTGATGATTCCCGAGTCTAAATCCTAGAATTACTTCTTTCCAGAGCAAGAGAAATCCTGCAGACGTGGAGACATCCCATGCTCATCTTCGCTCCATTCTCCCCTGTCTCAGAAAAGGACGCGTTATAGCACAGCACTGATACACTATAACACTGAGTAATTCCCACTAGAAACGCTGCTGATTAACCGCACCAGAGGCCTTGGCCATGAACGGGAGAAAAGATAAGTAAGTAGGAACAATGAGGCATAGAAAGTAAGAGCTATAGCTGCCATTATTTGTGGACAGTATGATCAAAACCACAAAATCAGCGAAAAGGAATCATTGGAACTGAGGAGAGAATTGCGAGATTTCAGGGTACAAGATCGATTTGTGAAAACAGATGATCTCTGAACACATAAATCAGAGCCTTAATTTCTGGGAGGACGCCGCCCGGACCATCTGCCCCTCTAATGCAGAAAGACTATTTGCTCCATGGCCAATTCCACTAATGACCGAATTGCTAAATGACCACTTTGATTAATTTACTTCCTTCCCACCATTCACTATCTATCCAGTGCGGTATTAGAATTAAGCCATTAGAGCCAGAGTCTAGGTCTGCAGCCCAGATCTGCATCGTAATGGGCATCTACCCAGGCTAGTAACTTAATACGCTGAGTCTTCTTTCGAAAGCAGGACCAGGGCCACAGGACAGGATGCTCCCTGGCGTGCACGCCGCCTTGTAATCCCAGACAGACCTCTTCCTGCTGCTACCCAACCAGGGCCACGCACACACTCTCTCCTTTTCCAAGCTGCTGCTCTTTACAAAGAAAAGTTTAAAAACTCCATTCCACAGTCAATGCACATTACTTATTTAAACTAGATTTCACTGCTGTCTAGCGATTGCTTTAGATACTGAATTAACTTATTTTATTTCCAATAACACCCCACCCAGATCCAAATAATTTTTTTCTCCTGCAACCCTAGTCCCATTACTGATTTTTTCTAACTTTAAGTCTTCTACTTCAGATAGTTAAATACATTTAGACTAGAGGCCCGGTGCACAAAATTCATGCATGGGGGGGGAGTCCCTCAGCCCAGCCTGCACCCTCTCCAATCTGGGACCCCTCGAGGGATGGTAGGATCGGGCCTAAACGGGCAGTCGGACATCTCTCACAATCCAGGACTGCTGGCTCCCAACTGCTCGCCTGCCTGCCTTTCTGATTTCCCCTAACCGCTTCTGCCTGCCAGCTGGATCACCCCCTAACCACTCCCCTGCCAGCCTGATTGATGCCTAACTACTCCCCTGCCAGCCTGATTGCCCCTAACTGCCCTCCCCTGCAGGCCTGGTCACCCCTAACTGCCCTCCCCTGAAGGTCTGGTGACCCCTAACTGCCCTCCCCTGCAGGCCTGGTCCTCCCCAACTGCCCTCCCCTGCAGGCCTGGTCCCCCCCAATTGCCCTTCCCTGCAGGCTCGGTCGCCCCCAACTTTCCTCCTCTGCCAGCCTGGTCACCCTAACTGCCCTCCCCTGTAGGCTTGATCGCCCCCAACTGCCCTCCCTTGAAGGCCTGGTTCCTCCCAACTGCCCTCTCCTGATGTCCATCTTGTGGCAGCCATCTTGTGTCCACATGGGGGAGCCATCTTTGACAACATGGGTCAGCCATTTTGTGTGTTGGAGTGATGGTCAATTTGCATATTACTCTTTTATTAGATAGGATAATGTCAGTGGTTGAGGGTTTGATTCTCAGTCAAGGGCCTGTACTTGGGTTGCAAGTTTGATCCCCATCCCAGTTGGGATGCATGTGGGAGGCAACTGATCACAATGATCTCTCTCTCTCTCTCTCTCTCTCTCTCTCTCTCTCTCTCCCTCCCTCCCTGTATCTCTCTATCTCTCACCCTCTCTCTCCTTTTCTCCCTCACTCTCCCATTACCTCCCTTCTTCTCTTAAAAATCAATGGAAAAAATATCCTCAGGTGAGGATTAACAAACACCCAAGCGCTCATGCTGGCCTCAGTGGTTACTCAGCCTCACACTTCACTCCCCATCCAGGGATTCAGCTGCTGCAGGCCTCCATTTGGGAAGAAACACAACACAAACGGATATAAAAGAGCCATTGGAGCAACAGTGCTACAACAGGTAACTGATGGGGAGTGAGGTAAATTTAAAACTTTGTAGGACTGATATATTTGTCTGCAATAAGACAGCAGATTTCCTCACAATATCTAGTAATGAATGTAGAAGTTTTCTCACCTTTTTGAAAGTTGGGTGAGACCTGAGTTTACACTTGAATGTTCTAGCTTCAAAGTTGCATTTGGTGAATCAGTTTACTGCATCCATGCCTCAAAATCAGAGCTAACAGCTAACAGGCAGAACAGAGGGGGCATTTCCTGCCTCCTCAGCAGAGGGCAGCACTGGGAGACACCCAGCAGGAATTTCCCACCTTGTCAGCTCTGCCCAGCTCCCCTCGCCCCTCATTTCTCCTCCTTCCTCCTCTGGCTAGTAAATGCTATGGTGACATTTCCTTATTTGTAGAAACTCATCACTTAAAGACAATAACCAGGCCATTTTGTCTTTTCCATCTATCTTTTTCTTGATTCTCACCTACCCAGTAGAGCATACAGAGTGACAGCTCATAGCTGAAGCAATGACACTGCAAATTAAGTGGGTTCTGAGTGGATGGAATCAAAACAGATACTATAGGAAGTCAGGATAAGGGAGCTACTGAGAAAGGCTGAGTGGTTGTTACAATGTCTTAGTGGATTTTGACTTAAAGAGAGCAGAGGCCTCATTGATGTGCAATCACTAAAATGTGAGCCAAGAAATAGAGCTTTTCTTTGTGCATTTCCTTAAAAAAAACTGCACTGTATTTATAATGATAAGGATTATAAGGCTTTTACTTTGCTGCTCCTGTTTGATTTGGGAAGGGTTGCCTCTAACAGCCCCCATCACAGTCAGAGACGGGAACTCCCTGCCCAAGTATTAAAAGCCAAATTAATTAAGAGTCTTTATTACGCCAGCAGGCTCAGAGAAATATTGCTTCTCAAATTATGAGCAAAATATGGAGGAAATTTTCCCTCTTTATATCTTTCCAGCCCTTTGTCTCCCAAATAAGGGTTTTTCCATACCCTCTGCAGACTTTACAAAGAGCTCTGTGTAAGTTAATTTTGCAGGCAGCTTGTAACCTTGAGCACATAACTAATAAACACCTTGCATGAGAGTATGGGAGTAGTGCCAGCCCCTTACATTAGATGGCTAGCCTGCAGGTCAGACAGCTAAGTTTATCTTCCCTATTATTCAATCAAGCTAAAAAGCAATGTTCGTTAATTTATAGAATAAGAGACCATCTAAAAATAACAGAGTTGACTACATAGAACAAAGGATCATCTAAAAATAGCAGATAATTTTAAACAGTAATTTTACAAAATAGAAATTATTATGCTTCATTACCCACTGGTTTTATGTAAATGAGTCAAATCATTGACTCTTGTGGGTCATTGTTGGGGAGGGGGTTATATTGACCCCTGAGGACCATAAGCTTGATAGAACTAATTTTCTGCCAAATAAAGTCAGTAAGCCAGTTTATAAGATAAGGGCCCAGAATGAGGACCAAGGGTAATCTTTTTTAAAAATATATATTTTTTATTGATTTTTTACAGAGAGGAAGGGAGAAGGATAGAGAATTAGAAACATTGATGAGTGAGAAACATAAATCAGCTGTGTCCTGCACACCTCCTGCTGGGGATGTGCCCGCAACCAAGGTACATGCCCTTGACCGGAATCGAAACTGGGACCTTTCAGTCTGCAGGCCGATGCTCCATCCACTGAGCCAAACCGGTCAGGGCAATAGTAATCTTTAGAGGGTCCGAAGAGTCCTGGACTCTCTATTCTGCCTGGGCTTCCTTAAGCCAGGTGTGATGAAGCCACGTCGGGATCCCATCAACCTTGACTGCCGTGGGGTTGGTCAAGATGACGGTGTGTGGTCCTTTCCAGGTAGGAGTCAGTCCTTGGGTAGCAAATTTCTTTACCTAAACAGAGTCACCAGGTTGGAAGGCATGGACCAGATCAGAAGTTGGTATAGGCAGAGCGTTTTGGACATGCTTCTGGACCGCTTTCTGGGTGGAATGTAAAGCCTCTAAGAACTGATTCCTTCCTGGACAAAACTATTCCCGTCTGTGAACAGTATCTCATCCGGCGATGCCAATAGGGTGTCAGTGAGGTCCAGATGGGCTGTCTGTACTAAGTCAATGATCTCTAAACAGTCATGTAGAGGTTCTTCAGAGTCATTGTCTGGGAGGAGGCTGGCAGGGTTGATGGCAAGAGTCTTGTGGAACCTGATGTGGGGCTGGTTGAGTAGAAGAGCCTGAAACTGGGTGACTCGAGCGTTTGATATCTAGCACTCTGGAATAGAGCCTTAACCGTTTGTGGGGTGGTTAAGATTTGCTCCTGCCCTAGGGTTAATTTGTCTGCTTCCTTGATAAGTATAGTAGCGGCTGCTATTGCCCGGAGGCAGGCCACCCAGACACAACGGGGTCAAGTATTTTGGACGTAAGCTACCGGCCTTTTCCAGGGGCTGAGACTTTGGATGAGAACCCCTTTAGCTATGCCCCTTGTCTCACATACGTAGAGGTGGAAAGATTTAGTTACATCTGGTAGCGCCAGTTGGCCCATCGTCCTTGCTCTGCTCATGTCTGTCTTACTGCCCAATATATTACCTCAAGGATCCTGGCTTTGAATTCTTTTAGGAAAAATGGACATTGGTGGGGCTCCTCTGGCTACTTCCATGCTGAAGAGGGATGGAGTTTTCTTTCAGAGCCAAGATATACTTGCTGTCTGTCAGAGGGACGATGAGGCCTGGGCACCAAAGGAAGTGGGCCTGTGACCTGGCAGAGACAAACTGTATTATAAAATTTAGTATTTTTGAGCAATTAGAATAGCAAGAGTTACAACAAATGGTCTGGTGGAAGGGAAAGAAAACATTTCAGTTCTAAAAATTTCTATTGAAATAGAATTTTTCTCATTTAAATTACCCTTATGTTTATTAAAAGAGCCAAATCAAGAGTAATTAATTTATTGTATTTAGTTTGGCCTGATTGTTTGCACAGATACAATAAGAATGGTAACTGACCACTTTTGCCGGAATTTCATAATTGAGTCTCAATGGGCCCCGTAGGGCAGGGAAGCCAAGCCATCCAGCTGCCATCAGGCCTGCCTGCAGTATCTGTGGGTTAGGGGAATTCCTCACCTGCAGCGATTCTACCTTGCCCATGCCCTAGGCTTCAAGGCCCATCTCATTAGCCCTTCTACTCCTCACAGCCTACAGTCTGTGGGGGTCCCACAGGGACAGAGAGGCACCCTCTTTGCTCCCCTTCTATTCTGACCAACCCCCAGCGATGGCAGGGTATGGGCCTGACACTCCAGCGCCATCTATTTTCAGAGCTACCAAGCAAGATACCAGGCTTTCTCCATGGCATTCTTATTGGCTTCAAGTCTTCAGAGTCCAGACAGGGCTCTTTAAAACATGATACTCCAGTCAAAGTTTTCAGTCAATAAAACTACTATTGGAAACCGGTCTTATTGAATTTATGCAAAGAAATGCATTGCCATAATTCATTTATTAAAAATTGCTAAATTTCGGAGGGATAATATAGGGGGGAAAATATACTGACCTGCTTTAAGATCTTCTGATTTTCCTTGCCAGTCTTTTCTATGGACTTTTCAGAGTAATATTTTTCTAAATGTATTATAACAAAACAGTAACTGTCTCCAAATGACAAGAAGAAATTTAAAATAACATGTTTATGGATTTCATTATAATGCAAATGATATGGAATATTGTCCTTCTTGTAAAACCCAACATTTTATAATATTTTATCAATAACTATTACTTATAACTGTATTTGACAAAGGTTCCTATGTACCTTCAGTATAAAATCTTTCTTTATGAGAGAGAAAACAAACATTTGAGGCATTTCAGAGCCTATTGGAATGATCTACTAGTAAAGCTAATTCTAGAGCAAGAAAAAGTTTTTTAAAATTTAAACCTTTGAAGGATTGTTAAACTTGATTTTACTAAAAGATTATATATTAAAGTGTATTAGACAGGAACATAGGCCAGTGAACTTTAGTTCCTATGATTAAAAGATGATCCTTTTTTATTAAATACCTGATTAACATAATATAATTATTTTACTAGAAAAGAACTGACTAAAATAAGGCTTATTTTTCTAACTTTATCTGTCCTTGGGCGTGGTCAGTAAATGACACTAATTGGATTTCTCTTATCAGTCCCCCTAAGTACTTTGGTATAGCTATTTATCCTCTGTTTAGGGAGGCGAAACTCGAATTATTTACTCTTCCTGGTTTATTGGCCTGTATTATGTAATTAATCTTTTTCTAATAATTCTATTCTCCTTTTTATTACATATACAACCTTTATAAATTTAATACTTCTAAATTAGCTTTCAAGCCCTCCTTCCATGTCCCTTAAAAATGCATAAGCATGCCTTAGACCTTTTATTAAGTATTTCTATTCTAATATTCTTTTCTCTCTGCTATATCCTCAGTAACCTGTATTGGCCCTTTTTTTTTCTTTAAAATGTAATAGAATTTTTATTTTTAGAAACTCTAATTTTTCAATGATTATCAGAAAACAAACAGATGACACTTCTCAGATTAATATTTATGAACATACCTTAAATGTACTTTTACTTTTAAGAAAATATACCTCTAACAAAGTACAAGAGACCTTCCTTCTGTAATAAAAACTAAGAGTAGGTAAATTAAAACTTGTCTAGCAAAAACTGCTATATTCCTTCTTAGAGATAATATCTCAGGCTACTGCTGCAGCTTTAACTTCTTAGTTTAAAGGTAAAATGGCTGTGTTTTTTTTCTCTACTTTATCTCTCCCCTTATCCCTCTCCCTTATTGAGTTAACCATCCCCTTCACCCTTGGCAGGAAGAAATAAGAGAGCTGTAAATAACAGATTCTTTGTTTAAATAAATATCCTTGAGACTTTTATGACTTTTTACAACTCTGCTGCAAATAGTTAACTTTAGAATTCAATTTTTTTCTCTTGCTTTTCCTTACAAGTAGCCTTGGAACTTAGCCAGCCTTTGTTTTAAACTTCTCTGGGTTATAATCTTTACAAATTTTATACCTTTAAATTAACCTTAGAATTTTAAAATTTTAACCTAACACAGCAAAATCATAAATCAGGGAAAAGCAAATTAAAAGTTCTCTAGCAGGCTAATACTTAAAAAGAAAGAGAAGGACAATTCCTAAGAAAAAAGATTCTTAGCAGCTGCAGGAATGTCATCCTGCAATTTCTTTTACAGTTTAGCCCTACTGGGCTTCCCCCTAAAGCGGGGCTTGCCCCAAACAAATTAAACAAAGAGACAAAAACATCAACAAATATTCTTATGTATGCAGCCAGACGGCCTAATCTCTCTCAGTTAACAAAAGCACAGGACAATACAAAGTAGCTTTCACTTTATTCAGGCTTTCATACTTATATTTATTCTCTTTCAGCAGACATTCATTCAGGAGTTAGACAGATAACTGAAACACTGCCTAACTCCCCTAACAGAAACAAACATGAGGGTCTAACAGAAACAGATGTAGGTGCCTCCCTGAACCCATGCCCCAAGAACAGGATTCTTGACTGATGTCTCCGTGAGAACCTACTGGAGAAGTTAAGACTGCGTCCTGTCCTTCTCTAGGTACAGGATGACCGGTCACAGGCAGACAGGCAGGAAAGTGAACTTGAAATCCCTTTATCGAATTCACTTATCTCCGGAGGTTTTCTGGTGACTCCGAAAGAATGCAGGGGCATGTCAGGTGTCCTCTGTCTGGCTGCCAAGACCACCGAGAAGCATCTCTGGGTCCCTGGAACTTCTTCAGGAGGTACCTCCCCTAGAGATCCTCAGGGCCTAGCAGCCAGGCCAGGGAGGCCAACCCCGCTAGGCGTCTAAGACCAAGTGCCAGTAGGCACCTGTCTCTTATCTCACTGAAGCCCCATGTTGGGTGCCAAATGTTATCATGTAAATCAGCAAACTAAATATGAGATGCCTAACAAGCCAAATTAAGAATCTTTATTACACCAGAGGGCTCAGAGGAATATTGCTTCTCAAATTCTGAGCAAAATATGGAGGAAGTTTTCCCTCTTTATATCTTTCCAGCCCTTTGTCTCCCAAATAAGGGTTTTTACAGACCTTCTGCACACTTTGCAAAGAGCTCTGTGTAAGTTATTTTTGCAGGCAGCTTGTAACCTTGAGCATGTAACTAATAAACACCTGGCATGAGAGTATGGGAGTAGTACCAGCCCCTTACGTTAGATGGCTAGCGTGCAAGGTCAGACAGCTAAGTTTATCTTCCCTATTATTCAATCAAGCTAAAAAGCAATATTAATTTATAGAATAAGGGACCATCTAAAAATAACAGAATTGACTACATAGAACAAGGGATCATCTAAAAAAGCAGATAATTTTAAACAGTAATTTTACAAAATAGAGATTATTATGCTTCAACTCACCAATATTTATGGAGCATGTGCCAGAGGTGAGAGTTTAGCTTCGGCTCCAGAAATAAAAATATATGTAAGCATATAGACACAGAACTCAAGTCTTTTTAATAGTGTAGCTGAGTAGATAAGCATGAAATATATTTAAAATATAATATTAGTATTTGCTAGACCCCTGGAGACCACCTAACACAACAGTTTAATAAAAGTGGCTGAGCCGTGGCTCATGTGGCTCAGCTGGTTTTGCTCTGTCCTGTGCACCAAAAGGTTACCGGCTTGATCCCCAGTCAGGGTATGTGGGGGAAGCAGTTGATTGATGTTCCTCTCTCATATCAATGCTTCTCTCTCTCTCTCTCTCTGGCTCTCTCCCCTCCACTCTCTCTAAAAGCAATAAACATATATTTTTTTAAGTGGTCGAAGTCTGGAGATGGAGATTACTGGAGATGCCATGAAGCCTGTGGATGGCGTGGCTGACAGCAGGCACCCCCTTCTCCTTCCCTAGGTCACTCTCCTTTCCAAATGAATGGCACCCGAAGTCCTCATCACAGTTCAAAGAAGTGAGAGGCCATTCTGTGCAAACCACACTAAGTCCATTTCCACAAAACGAAGACTTCCAATAAGTCGTCCCAGTGACGTGACAGCAGGTTCTGTGCGTGATGCGTTAGATTGCTTGGCAAGAGTGCAGAGCCCTGCTCTTGCAGCGTGGTCTGGGGGGCGGCAGCAGCAGCATCGGCCACAGCTTCTTAAGAAATGCAGAATCCTGGGCCCCACCCAGAGCCAGCCATGGAGAGCCTGATTGTAACGAGAGATCTCCCTGTGAGGGCTGTGCACGGGGGCATTTGAAACCCCACCCCCACCCCGCCGCGAGAATCTTAGTGTGGAGGGCGAAGGAGTCGTCCAGTCCCTCTGTCCTGGGCTCACATGAGCCCATGAGCAGCCTCAGTCCCCACTGTGTGAGGAAGCTGCCGACTCCGCCCTGCGAGGCTGAGGGAGGCAGTCCTCAGGTGAACCGTGGTCTCAGCCACGACGCCACCTCCTCCACGGCCCCGCGGGAAGCCACGTCCTCTGGGGTCCTTTCCAAGCCACGTGAATCAAAACTCTCAGCCATCGCCCACCTGGGGAGCCTGCCATGCAGGCTTGGTGGGATCCTGGGCATCTCCGAGTTTGGGGGAGGTGAAGAGGATGAGGAAAGGGAAGCAGTGTGGGTTACCTCTCCGCACAAGGCAGGTGAGACGGGTCGCAGATCTGCCCACCAGAACAGGGCAGAGGATGGCCACAGGGTCGCCTGCCAGTGTCCCTGTGACCTGCCCTAGAACAGCGCCTCCGGGCTCCCCACGCAGTAGAGGCAGCTCTGTGTGCTGTCACATCCGAGAGCCTTGCAGGACACGCTCCTGTCCACAGTGTCCGTGAGACAGGTGGTTCATGCCAAATGCTCACAGACTTACGCCAGGACCAAAGACCAAGGGCCTCTGGCCTCGGACCAAAAGTCCCCGCGGACTTTTCGGACGGGACCCAGTGTCCGCTGATTGTGGACACACCTGCCACTGGAGTACAACAGCCCCCCCCCTCTGTTACACTCCGCCTTCCCCACTTCTCCTCCCACACCCCCTTACACTCCGCCTTCCCCACTTCTCCTCCCACACACCCCCTTACAGTCTGCCTTCCCCACTTCTCCTCCCACACCCCCCTTACACTCTGCCTTCCCCACTTCTCCTCCCACACCCCCTTACACTCCGCCTTCCCCATTTCTCCACTCACACCCCCCTTACACTCCGCCTTCCCCACTTCTCCACCCACACCCCCCCTTACACTCTGCCTTCCCCACTTCTCCTCCCACACCCCCCTTACACTCTGCCTTCCCCACTTCTCCTCCCACACCCCCCCTTACACTCTGCCTTCCCCATTTCTCCTCCCACACCCCCCTTACACTCCGCCTTCCCCACTTCTCCTCCCACACTCCCCCTTACACTCCGCCTTCCCCACTTCTCCTCCCACACCCCCCTTACACTCTGCCTTCCCCACTTCTCCTCCCACACCCCCCCCTTACACTCTGCCTTCCCCACTTCTCCTCCCACACCCCCCTTACACTCTGCCTTCCCCACTTCTCCTCCCACACCCCCCTTACACTCTGCCTTCCCCACTTCTCCTCCCAAACCCCCCTTACACTCTGCCTTCCCCACTTCTCCTCCCACACCCCCCTTACACTCTGCCTTCCCCACTTCTCCTCCCACACTCTCCTTACACTCTGCCTTCCCCACTTCTCCTCCCACACCCCCCTTACACTCTGCCTTCCCCATTTCTCCTCCCACACCCCCCTTACACTCCGCCTTCCCCACTTCTCCTCACACACCCCCTTACACTCCGCCTTCCCCACTTCTCCTCTCACACCCCCCTTACACTCCGCCTTCCCCACTTCTCCTCCCACACCCCCTTACACTCTGCTTTCCCCACTTCTCCTCCCACACCCCCTTACACTCTGCCTTCCCCACTTCCCCTCCCACATCCCCCCTTACACTCTGCCTTCCCCACTTCTCCTCTCACACCCCCCTTACACTCCGCCTTCCCCACTTCTCCTCCCACACCCCCTTACACTCTGCCTTCCCCACTTCTCCTCCCACACCCCCTTACACTCTGCCTTCCCCACTTCCCCTCCCACATCCCCCCTTACACTCTGCCTTCCCCACTTCTCCTCCCAAACCCCCCTTACACTCCGCCTTCCCCACTTCTCCTCCCACACCCCCTTACACTCCGCCTTCCCCACTTCTCCTCCCACTCCCCCCTTACACTCTGCCTTCCCCATTTCTCCTCCCACTCCCCCCTTACACTCTGCCTTCCCCACTTCTCCTCCCACACCCCCCTTACACTCTGCCTTCCCCACTTCTCCTCCCACACCCCCTTACACTCTGCCTTCCCCACTTCTCCTCCCACACCCCCCCTTACACTCTGCCTTCCCGACTTCTCCTCCCACACCCCCCTTACACTCTGCCTTCCCCACTTCTCCTCCCACACCCCCTTACACTCCGCCTTCCCCACTTCTCCTCTCACACCCCCCTTACACTCCGCCTTCCCCACTTCTCCTCCCACACCCCCTTACACTCTGCCTTCCCCACTTCTCCTCCCACACCCCCCTTACACTCCGCCTTCCCCACTTCTCCTCCCACACCCCCCTTACACTCCGCCTTCCCCACTTCTCCTCCCACACCCCCTTACACTCTGCCTTCCCCACTTCTCCTCCCACATCCCCCCTTACACTCTGCCTTCCCCATTTCTCCTCTCACACCCCCCCTTACACTCTGCCTTCCCCACTTCTCCTCCCACACCCCCCTTACACTCTGCCTTCCCCACTTCTCCTCTCACACCCCCCTTACACTCTGCCTTCCCCACTTCTCCTCCCACACCCCCCTTACACTCTGCCTTCCCCACTTCTCCTCTCACACCCCCCTTACACTCTGCCTTCCCCACTTCTCCTCCCACACCCCCTTACACTCTGCCTTCCCCACTTCTCCTCCCACACCCCCCTTACACTCCGCCTTCCCCACTTCTCCTCCCACACCCCCCTTACACTCCGCCTTCCCCACTTCTCCTCCCACACCCCCTTACACTCTGCCTTCCCCACTTCTCCTCCCACACCCCCTTACACTCTGCCTTCCCCACTTCTCCTCCCACACCCCCCTTACACTCTGCCTTCCCCACTTCTCCTCCCACACCCCCCCTTACACTCTGCCTTCCCCACTTCTCCTCCCACACCCCCCCTTACACTCTGCCTTCCCCATTTCTCCTCCCACACCCCCCTTACACTCCGCCTTCCCCACTTCTCCTCCCACACCCCCCCTTACACTCTGCCTTCCCCACTTCTCCTCCCACACCCCCCCTTACACTCTGCCTTCCCCACTTCTCCTCCCACACCCCCCCTTACACTCCGCCTTCCCCACTTCTCCTCCCACACCCCTCCTTACACTCTGCCTTCCCCACTTCTCCTCCCACACCCCCCCCCTTACACTCTGCCTTCCCCACTTCTCCTCCCACACCCCCCTTACACTCCGCCCTCCCCACTTCTCCTCCCACACCCCCTTACACTCCGCCTTCCCCACTTCTCCTCCCACTCCCCCCTTACACTCTGCCTTCCCCATTTCTCCTCCCACTCCCCCCTTACACTCTGCCTTCCCCACTTCTCCTCCCACACCCCCCTTACACTCTGCCTTCCCCACTTCTCCTCCCACACCCCCTTACACTCTGCCTTCCCCACTTCTCCTCCCACACCCCCCCTTACACTCTGCCTTCCCCACTTCTCCTCCCACACCCCCCCTTACACTCTGCCTCCCCCACTTCTCCTCCCACACCCCCCCTTACACTCCGCCTTCCCCACTTCTCCTCCCACACCCCTCCTTACACTCTGCCTTCCCCACTTCTCCTCCCACACCCCCCCTTACACTCTGCCTTCCCCACTTCTCCTCCCACACCCCCCTTACACTCCGCCCTCCCCACTTCTCCTCCCACACCCCCTTACACTCCGCCTTCCCCACTTCTCCTCCCACTCCCCCCTTACACTCTGCCTTCCCCATTTCTCCTCCCACTCCCCCCTTACACTCTGCCTTCCCCACTTCTCCTCCCACACCCCCCTTACACTCTGCCTTCCCCATTTCTCCTCCCACACCCCCCTTACACTCCGCCTTCCCCACTTCTCCTCCCACACCCCCTTACACTCCGCCTTCCCCACTTCTCCTCTCACACCCCCTTTACACTCCGCCTTCCCCACTTCTCCTCCCACACCCCCTTACACTCTGCTTTCCCCACTTCTCCTCCCACACCCCCTTACACTCTGCCTTCCCCACTTCCCCTCCCACATCCCCCCTTACACTCTGCCTTCCCCACTTCTCCTCTCACACCCCCCTTACACTCGGCCTTCCCCACTTCTCCTCCCACACCCCCTTACACTCTGCCTTCCCCACTTCTCCTCCCACACCCCCTTACACTCTGCCTTCCCCACTTCCCCTCCCACATCCCCCCTTACACTCTGCCTTCCCCACTTCTCCTCCCAAACCCCCCTTACACTCCGCCTTCCCCACTTCTCCTCCCACACCCCCTTACACTCCGCCTTCCCCACTTCTCCTCCCACTCCCCCCTTACACTCTGCCTTCCCCATTTCTCCTCCCACTCCCCCCTTACACTCTGCCTTCCCCACTTCTCCTCCCACACCCCCCTTACACTCTGCCTTCCCAACTTCTCCTCCCACACCCCCTTACACTCTGCCTTCCCCACTTCTCCTCCCACACCCCCCCCCCTTACACTCTGCCTTCCCGACTTCTCCTCCCACACCCCCCTTACACTCTGCCTTCCCCACTTCTCCTCCCACACCCCCTTACACTCCGCCTTCCCCACTTCTCCTCTCACACCCCCCTTACACTCCGCCTTCCCCACTTCTCCTCCCACACCCCCTTACACTCTGCCTTCCCCACTTCTCCTCCCACACCCCCCTTACACTCCGCCTTCCCCACTTCTCCTCCCACACCCCCCTTACACTCCGCCTTCCCCACTTCTCCTCCCACACCCCCTTACACTCTGCCTTCCCCACTTCTCCTCCCACATCCCCCCTTACACTCTGCCTTCCCCATTTCTCCTCTCACACCCCCCCTTACACTCTGCCTTCCCCACTTCTCCTCCCACACCCCCCTTACACTCTGCCTTCCCCACTTCTCCTCTCACACCCCCCTTACACTCTGCCTTCCCCACTTCTCCTCCCACACCCCCCTTACACTCTGCCTTCCCCACTTCTCCTCTCACACCCCCCTTACACTCTGCCTTCCCCACTTCTCCTCCCACACCCCCTTACACTCTGCCTTCCCCACTTCTCCTCCCACACCCCCCTTACACTCCGCCTTCCCCACTTCTCCTCCCACACCCCCCTTACACTCCGCCTTCCCCACTTCTCCTCCCACACCCCCTTACACTCTGCCTTCCCCACTTCTCCTCCCACACCCCCTTACACTCTGCCTTCCCCACTTCTCCTCCCACACCCCCCTTACACTCTGCCTTCCCCACTTCTCCTCCCACACCCCCCCTTACACTCTGCCTTCCCCACTTCTCCTCCCACACCCCCCCTTACACTCTGCCTTCCCCATTTCTCCTCCCACACCCCCCTTACACTCCGCCTTCCCCACTTCTCCTCCCACACCCCCCCTTACACTCTGCCTTCCCCACTTCTCCTCCCACACCCCCCCTTACACTCTGCCTTCCCCACTTCTCCTCCCACACTCCCCCTTACACTCTGCCTTCCCCACTTCTCCTCCCACACCCCCCCTTACACTCTGCCTTCCCCACTTCTCCTCCCACACCCCCCCTTACACTCTGCCTTCCCCATTTCTCCTCCCACACCCCCCTTACACTCTGCCTTCCCCACTTCTCCTCCCACACTCCCCCTTACACTCCGCCTTCCCCACTTCTCCTCCCACACCCCTCCTTACACTCTGCCTTCCCCACTTCTCCTCCCACACCCCCCCTTACACTCTGCCTTCCCCACTTCTCCTCCCACACCCCCCTTACACTCCGCCCTCCCCACTTCTCCTCCCACACCCCCTTACACTCCGCCTTCCCCACTTCTCCTCCCACTCCCCCCTTACACTCTGCCTTCCCCATTTCTCCTCCCACTCCCCCCTTACACTCTGCCTTCCCCACTTCTCCTCCCACACCCCCCTTACACTCTGCCTTCCCCACTTCTCCTCCCACACCCCCTTACACTCTGCCTTCCCCACTTCTCCTCCCACACCCCCTTACACTCTGCCTTCCCCACTTCCCCTCCCACATCCCCCCTTACACTCTGCCTTCCCCACTTCTCCTCTCACACCCCCCTTACACTCCGCCTTCCCCACTTCTCCTCCCACACCCCCCTTACACTCCGCCTTCCCCACTTCTCCTCCCACACCCCCCCTTACACTCTGCCTTCCCCACTTCTCCTCTCACACCCCCCTTACACTCCTCCTTCCCCACTTCTCCTCCCACACCCCCCTTACACTCCGCCTTCCCCACTTCTCCTCCCACACCCCCCCTTACACTCTGCCTTCCCCACTTCTCCTCTCACACCCCCCTTACACTCCTCCTTCCCCACTTCTCCTCCCACACCCCCCTTACACTCTGCCTTCCCCACTTCTCCTCCCACACCCCCTTACACTCTGCCTTCCCCACTTCTCCTCCCACACCCCCTTACACTCTGCCTTCCCCACTTCCCCTCCCACATCCCCCCTTACACTCTGCCTTCCCCACTTCTCCTCTCACACCCCCCTTACACTCCGCCTTCCCCACTTCTCCTCCCACACCCCCCTTACACTCCGCCTTCCCCACTTCTCCTCCCACACCCCCCCTTACACTCTGCCTTCCCCACTTCTCCTCTCACACCCCCCTTACACTCCTCCTTCCCCACTTCTCCTCCCACACCCCCCTTACACTCCGCCTTCCCCACTTCTCCTCCCACACCCCCCTTACACTCCGCCTTCCCCACTTCTCCTCCCACACCCCCCTTACACTCCGCCTTCCCCACTTCTCCTCTCACACCCCCCTTACACTCCGCCTTCCCCATTTCTCCTCCCACACCCCCCTTACACTCCGCCTTCCCCACTTCTCCTCCCACACCCCCCTTACACTCCGCCCTCCCCACTTCTCCTCCCACACCCCCTTACACTCTGCCTTCCCCACTTCTCCTCCCACACCCCCTTACACTCTGCCCTCCCCACTTCTCCTCCCACACCCCCCTTACACTCCGCCCTCCCCACTTCTCCTCCCACACCCCCTTACACTCTGCCTTCCCCACTTCTCCTCCCACACCCCCCCTTACACTCTGCCTTCCCCACTTCTCCTCCCACACCCCCCCTTACACTCTGCCTTCCCCACTTCTCCTCCCACACCCCCCCTTACACTCTGCCTTCCCCATTTCTCCTCCCACACCCCCCTTACACTCAGCCTTCCCCACTTCTCCTCCCACACTCCCCCCTTACATTCTGCCTTCCCCACTTCTCCTCCCACACCCCCCTTACACTCTGCCTTCCCCACTTCTCCTCCCACACCCCCCCTTACACTCTGCCTTCCCCATTTCTCCTCCCACACCCCCCTTACACTCAGCCTTCCCCACTTCTCCTCCCACACTCCCCCCTTACATTCTGCCTTCCCCACTTCTCCTCCCACACCCCCCCTTACACTCTGCCTTCCCCACTTCTCCTCTCACACCCTCCTTACACTCCGCCTTCCCCACTTCTCCTCCCACACCCCCCTTACACTCCGCCTTCCCCACTTCTCCTCCCACACCCCCCTTACACTCCGCCTTCCCCACTTCTCCTCCCACACCCCCCTTACACTCCGCCTTCCCCACTTCTCCTCTCACACCCCCCTTACACTCCGCCTTCCCCACTTCTCCTCCCACACCCCCTTACACTCTGCCTTCCCCACTTCTCCTCCCACACCCCCCTTACACTCCGCCTTCCCCACTTCTCCTCCCACACCCCCTTACACTCTGCCTTCCCCACTTCTCCTCCCACACCCCCCTTACACTCTGCCTTCCCCACTTCTCCTCCCACACCCCCCTTACACTCTGCCTTCCCCATTTCTCCTCCCACACCCCCCTTACACTCCGCCTTCCCCACTTCTCCTCCCACACCCCCTTACACTCCGCCTTCCCCACTTCTCCTCCCACACCCCCCTTACACTCCGCCTTCCCCATTTCTCCTCCCACTCCCCCCCTTACACTCTGCCTTCCCCACTTCTCCTCCCACACCCCCCCTTACACTCTGCCTTCCCCACTTCTCCTCCCACACCCCCCCTTACACTCTGCCTTCCCCACTTCTCCTCCCACACCCCCCCTTACACTCTGCCTTCCCCATTTCTCCTCCCACACCCCCCCTTACACTCTGCCTTCCCCACTTCTCCTCCCACACCCCCCCTTACACTCTGCCTTCCCCACTTCTCCTCCCACACCCCCCCTTACACTCTGCCTTCCCCATTTCTCCTCCTACACCCCCCCTTACACTCTGCCTTCCCCACTTCTCCTCCCACACCCCCCCTTACACTCTGCCTTCCCCACTTCTCCTCCCACACCCCCCTTACACTCTGCCTTCCCCATTTCTCCTACCACACCCCCCTTACACTCTGCCTTCCCCACTTCTCCTACCACACCCCCTCTCACCCCCCCTCCCCGGTGGAGCAGGGAGGAACGGGAGGAGTTGGTGCTGAGGATAAGAGGTGAGGTGGAAGAGAAAGGAGAAGACTCCTGGAGGCCTGGAGGCCAGAGGCAGCTCAGACTGGAGGAGGAGCCCATCCCGGAGAGGATTTTGCAGTTGACCTTGTTAGGTCCAACTGAACAGGGCATTCGACCTTCTGCAGTGACACCGTTTGTAAGGCAAAACGCCCAGCATAAAAGCTGTAAAACCTTCACGGACCTGGCTGCCAGCAGTACGGCTCTGCTGGGAAGGCACAGCTTGAGGGGGAAATAGGTTGTTCATGACTGTCCCGTGAGTCCAGCAGACTCACCGGAACCAGGGAAAGCTCCTGGAAGAGGGAGGGCGCACCCCATGCTTAGGAAGCCTGGCGTCGGATTACAAAGTAAGTGCAAAGCCAGGAAAAGGAGCTCAAGTGAAATAAAAATAAAACAACAACAAACAAATGCATGATGGATGGGATCCCGTGGGCAGCCTAGACTCCTGTCCCACCCCTACCTGCATTCAATGTTACATCACCCCCAGCTCCAGCTTAACCCCAGGTGGAGCATGAACACATTAGCAAACCCCAAAGGACTGTACTGACACTTCTCTGAAGCAAGATGCAAGAAACACTTCTATTCTGCTCCCCCAAGTGTACCTTCCATCCGCCAGCAACATCGTCCATTGGTCTTGTTCCTGTTTATCTCTTGCCACAAGCCTCCCAGACACCCTTGGCTTTCGGATCGATGCCGCGCCCGCGGCTCCACCAGTCACACCCTGGAAAGCAGCCACCCTCGGCCTCTGCTTAGAAAGCCGTCCAGCGACATGGTTTTCCTTCTCACGGTACCTCTTGGCTGCAGAGAAAGAAGGCAGAGAGCTTCTCCAGACGTGTGTTCAACAAAAACAGTCGTTCGGGGTGGTCGCCAGGAGCAGGAGAGAGAACAGAAAATCCTGCCAGTAGCGCAAGAATTTTCTTTCTTTTCCATCATGTTGCATGAAGGCGCACACACCTGAGAATGCTGAAAGGAAATCAAGGGAAGCAGAGGCGAACCTCACAGAGCGGGACACGCTCTCCATGTGCCATGCGCCGGGGACCCCAGGATCCCTGGCCTCCGCTGCTCCGCCTGTCCCGTCAGCCTGGCTCCATGTGACCACACACGCAGGGGGGAGGCGGGGGGGGGGGGGCTGTGATCCTCCCCATAGCGCCCGCCTCCCTGATGACCCCTTAGTTCCAGTCCCACAGCGGGTGTTTGGTGGGCCCAGCTCAGCCTGTGGATTTGCTCCCCAGAGCACGTGGTCAGCTGGTCTGAACCTCTGTACCCGGGAGAGGCCAAGTCCTCGCTGCAAGGGCACGGGCGAGGCCGCGGGCAGGTGGGGTGGCTGGGGGCAGTGGACAGCAGGTCCATCACACAGCCGCCCGGTGGGCAGGTGGTGAGTGACCTGGGGAAGAAGGCTGGCCGTGGGCAGGCGATGGAAGGCAGGTGCACATGGCTCCACTGTTCTTATCTTTTCACATGAGGTCCCTTTCCATGGTTTCTCAGACGTTTGACTTACACGGAGGGCATTAAGCCACAGTGCCCCCCATGCTGGAAGGAGTGGGATCTATTCCCAGGTGGCCCCAAGTGAAAATGGCGGGAAGCAAATACAGAAAATGTAACAACCGTCCAGGACTGCAGTTCCCTTTGGGGCAGAATTTGTTACCCTCGGCCTTTATTGACACGGTTTCCCCTGACTGTTCGCACCTCGAGAGAACAGTCAGTGGTGAGTCCTACGTCCTGTGAGGCCCCAACAACACTGCCCTCAGCCTGGCCCTGCTTCTTGGCCTGCAGTCCTACAGCAGGGCTTCCTTCCCTTCCTTAGCAACTGGGTATTTTTTCTGTCACTTCCTGTCTCATCTGGGAAGACCTGACTCACAATAAAAGTAGAGTTTTAAAAAAAGAATGATAAGCAGGGAGCCCGGTGCTTCTAAGCCGCACATAGCACTCAGCACTGAGGACAGTGAGAGGCAGAGTGGCTGAGAGCGGCCTGGGCGAGGCTCACCAGATAAGAGTCAGTCTATTCATTATTTACACATCTTCCATTTGAAAGCGTTTTCTGCATTTTACCAGCCCTTGGTGGCCACAAGTGATTTGTATATGCAATCATGTAGCTCAGTTTCCTCGGGTAATAAAGAAAAGGAGAAGTACAAACTCCACCTTCCTCAGTCTCTGTTATGAAGAGGAGGTCAGATATCAGTTATGAAAACATTCTAAGAGTGGAAGAATGGAATCCTGTTGGGCGGTCTAGAGGCCTGTCCCACCCCCACCTATTTCAATGTTACATCATCCTCAGCTCCAGCTGCCCCAACCCCAGATCAACCATAAACACATTAGCAAACCCCGAAGGGTTTTATTGACACTTCTCTAAAGTGAGTTACAAGAAACGTTTCTATTCTGTTCCCCAAAATGTGTCTTCCAGCCGCCAGCAACATCGTCTTCAGGCCTCAAGTTTATGTCAGATAGATGTAGTATGTGTTTGTTTTCATACTAAAGTGTGAAGGACTCCCATTGGCTGCAGACTTACAATAAGTATATTTTATCATAAAACTGCATTTGATGTCTATGCCCATGAATGCCTGAATAATGACAATCACTTTGCCTACAGCTCTTTCTAGGGTTGGAGTATCAGAAGGAAGAGCTTGATGGGCCCTGAGCTTACCTGATTTTGTCAATTTCCAGATAGAAAAAATAAAAAAAAAAGACCCACAGCTCTGCATCCAAGTTGCTGGGACTCAACACAAATAGCACAGCTCAACTAGTCCTGAGATCCAGTCTACGATGCTTTCCCGTTACTTTCGTGCCGCCGAAGCAAAGACTCCTCCACCAGGTGAGTGCTGCACACCTGAACTTGTACAGGACTTTACCAAAGGCCATGCAGGCTCACCTTTTCTCTAACCTATGCAACATCAAATAAGTAACATGAACTTGTTCCTTTTGTCAGACATCTATATATATAAAAGCATAATATGCCAATTGTCCCCTCGGGAGTTCGACTGGGAGACTGGGAGTTTGATGCTTGTTATGGTGTGTGCTGACCACCAGGGGGCGGTGTGGAACAAAGGAAGGCCCCAGCCAATAGCTGGCAGCGGGCAGCCGGGGAAGGGAGGCCCCGGCTGGCAGCTGGAAGGCCCCGATCAGCCCTGATCGCCAGCCAGGCCTAGGGGCCCTACCCGTTCACGAATTTCTGCACTGGGCCTCTAGTTTTTAATGATAGCAATGCCTAAATGTCTTAGGATCTCTTAATATAGCATTCAAAAGATAAGGTATAAACCATGGGAGCAGACGCACACTTTCTAAAACAACACACACTTTCTAATGCCCTGAAAACATGGGGAGGAGGAGCAAGGACTCACTCCACTTTCCTCCACTCTGTGGAGTAAACACGGACTCTAGGCCCTTCATCAAAAACAATATCAGATTTGGGGTCCATAAAATTCCAGTCTATTTCCTTCATGAGGTACAAGATCATTAAAATGCTGCAGGTCATTAAAATGCTGCATTTGAGGTGTAGCTTTTGACTTAAAAACGTAATTCAACAAGCAAAGCCAGAAAAATAATGACTACTCCTTTACTGCTCTCTATTCCTGGAAATTTAAATTATGCATGCGCTTACACGTGTTTTATGTATTTTACTGAGAAAACGAGGACAGTTAAAATTTTTTAAATCAATAAAATATAGAACCAAAGTAACATAAATAGATGTTTGCTAATACCCTGGGATCATTAAAGTAATTCCTGCTTCATGCCCTACATTGAACTGTCTGAAACTCTCCAGGATGATCTAGGTTCGGCACAGTAAACAGAATTTACATTTGTTATTTATAGTGGTTCCCTGTCCTATTCTTTCAAAAATTACCCACCAAACAAGTAAGCTTCCTTGTTTCGTACAAAGAGCTGTGGTTGGCCAGACAAACCCTGAACTGGACCTGCTCTTGCTCATATTACACGGGAGCGACATGTCCTAGAGGCGGACTCACCAACCAGTGTAATGTCCACGTGACTAGCAGGTATGGCCCTTGACCTGAACTCAGATGGAGAAGACAGACCATGGACAGCCTGCTATGAATGGATGTGCCAAGAATCAGGGCGTGAGAGTCCAACTCTCTCACTAACTAGTTGTATTTTGTTGAATCTCAGGTTTTCAAATGCATGAATTGACCATCATCCCTGAGGCTTGAACCTGTTTTAAAATACTATGTCTTATAGGGGACACCAGGCACTCCCACATGAGATGACAGACGCCCACGGTCAGGATCAGGGAAGCTGGCAATTCAGAAGGAGCGAGGAGCTCAGGAATAGGCAGGGGCAGGGATGAGAGCACGTGGAAAGTCTGGAATTCCAGCCACGAAAACAACGGGAGAAGGAGAGCTGCAGCCGTGAGTGATGCTGGACATGGTCTGGGCCCCAAGCTGGCTCTGCTGACTCAGCCGGCACAGGGACGGAGGCGGTGAGGCACAGCGTGCGAGGGAGGAGAAGGGGCAGGACCAGACCAGGTTATGGCAGAATCAGCCACCAGAGCCTTGCTCGAGTTTGTCACGGCAGCTGTGCGTCAGTGGCCAGGCTGATCCTCAGGGAGGGCTCCCCACAGAAAGGGGTGGGTGGCTAAGCTGTGTCCTAAAATCAACGTGGGAAATCCTTTAACCCATGAAAACAAGGAGGAAGAGGCAGCTTAATTCTGAAGACATGTACACGGTGGAAAAGTTTGGAAAGTGGATGAAATGCCTCATGAGACAGAAGCTCTGCTGATCTAAATAGAAAGGGGCAGGAAAGAGTGGACAGGAAGTACCTCAGAGAGGGGGAACAGTACATTGGTGTTTGCTTTTTACAAGAACGTTAGAAAAAAGGGAAAAATGAGAGCCTTTGGATTTAACAAGTTATTCTTTATCAAAATGTGAATTTGGGTGAACAAACACATTAGGAAAATGAAAGGGGAGGGGAAGAAAACTGGCAGAAGAGGAAATGAGAAAGAGGCTGAGCGCCAACAAGAAAGGGAGGCCCCCAGAGACCCATCCGAAGTCTTGGTGGGGGGAGGGCAGGTTAAAGCAATGTGGGGAGGAGTGACACTGAGTTGAAGATTCTTTCCTGGATGTAGTGTCGAAGTGCGGAGGAACATGGAGTTTTGAACCAAAGATTTAGGAAAATACAGTGAAGAATAGGTCTAGTGAGCTGTTGAGTTATCACAGGAACTTGATGTTGCTGATTCTAGGACACAGTAGGTGAGGTCCCCCAACCACTGATTCCAAAGTCTGGGAAAGGTTCGGTGGAGGTCCACTCCCAATAATGCTGAGTTAGCTCCTCCCAAACCACTGTGGCATGTGTAACTATATCTCCATGCAAAATGCAAAGCAGATGCTCTGAAGGCTCTGCAGGACCACCCAGAGGTGGCAGGTTCGGAGAGGACACAGCTGGAAACACCGCAGCAGCTGGGAAGTGAGGGGATTTCTAGGGTTAAATCCGCAGGAGAGCCTCCAGTTCCATCTGATTGCTGCCCAACGCTCTGGCTGTCCCTGAACCACGCACATCCTCAGAGATTCCAGGCAGCCTAGGAAGGATACAAGATCAAAACTTACAAAACTCTACTTAACTGCTCACTAAAAATTAAAACAAACAATCGAGGATAAAATTCAAAATGACTCAACACACAAAAAATATGAAAATGTGACCCATTCTCAAGAAAGAAGTACAATTAGAACACAGAATTAGAACATAGGATTTTAGTGGCTGTTATAATGAGGCCCATTAATTAAAATAAACAAGGTACACATAATAAATGAAAAGATAGCAAATCTAAGCATGGTAAACAGAAACTATGAAAAAATGCAAAGAGGAAACCCTAGAATTAAAACTACAACATCTGAAATAACCAATGAACATGCTATGAGTAGAATGGAGACAAAAAGGAGGAATAAATGTGAAAACAGAGCAACAGAAATGATCACATCTGAAGAAGAAAAAGAAAAAAGTTTGAAAAAATGAACAGTCTCAGAGACCTGCAGGACAAAACAAAGTGTGCAATATGTTAATAGCTGTCATCTTAACAGATTAAGAAAAGAACAGAAAAAAAGCATTTGAAGATATAATGGTTGAGAAATTCCCAAATATGGTGAATTTAAAGATCCAAGATAATCTATGAAACCCTATCAGGATACATATGGGGGAAAACATACCTGGCACATAACACTAAAGATCAAGAGATAATCTTGATGGGAAACATATATACAATGAAATATTACTCAGCCATAAAAAAGATGAAATACTGCCATTTGCCACAACATGGGTGGACCTTGAGAATATTATGGTAAGCGAAATAAGTCAGTCAGAAAAAGCTAAGAACCATATGATTTCACTCAGATGTGGAATATAAAAAGCTAAAACTCATAGACACAGACAACAGCATGGTGCATGGTGGTTACCGGGGGGGGGGGGGAAGGGGGAGGCTGTGGGGGTGGTAAAGGGGTCAAATGTAAGGTGACAAAAGATGATTTGACTTTGGGTGGTGGGCACGCAATGCAATATACTGAGCATGTATCATAGAAATGTACACTTGAAAACTATATAATCTTATTAACCAATGTCACCCCAATAAACTTAATTTTAAAAAAATTTTAAAGAGAAGCTCTCTTGAAAGTAAACAGAAAAATGGCACATTCCAAACAGGAACACGGCTGCTCACTTCTCAGCAGAAAACACTGAGACCAGATTCCAGTGGAAAACCATCTTTCAGGAGTGAGAGAGGAACCAAGACCATACCAGCTCAGAATTCCTTAACCAGAAAACAGCAAAAACACCGTTAAGAATGAAGGCAAAGTAAAAATGTGGGGGTTGGGGGGAGTCTAGCTAGCAGAACTTCACAAAATTATTCCTATTGAGTCAAAATGGTTGGAAGTGATAGGGTCTTTTTTTTTAAATAATTATATATATATCCTATCTAATAAGGAGGAAATATACTAATTACCATCACACCCTCACAAAGATGGTGGCGCCCACAGCCAATAAGGAGGGAATATGCTAATTGACTACCACACCCTCAAAGATGGTGGCACCCACAGCCACAAGATGGCGGCACCCAGTCTCCTCAGCCCCGCTGGGGCGGCAGGTGCGCAATATGGCTGGGCCACCCCCAGGTGAGTCCAGCTGCTTTGTGCCCCTGCCTCTGGAGTCACCCAGTCCCCTCAGCCCCCCAGCCGCCCAGAGCTGGCCTGAGGTGCAGGCAAGCCTCGGATGGCTGCTGCCCAGCTGCCCAGGGCTGCCCGAGGCTCAGGTAACCAGGGTCAGCTGAGGCTTGCGCTGCCAGCAGTGGCAGCAGCAGAGGTGTGATAGGGGTGTTGCCTTCCCCTGATTACTGGGTCACCTCCTGCTCCTGAGGGTTCCAGGCTGAGGGATCCCCCACTCCAGTGCATGAATTTTCATGCACTGGGCCTCTAGTGTGTGTGTGTGTGTGTGTGTGTGTATATATGATATATATGTATATGTATTTTTAATCCTCACCCAAGGACATGTCCATTAATTTGTAGGAAGAGGGGAAGAGAGAGAGAGAGAAACATGGATTGGCTGCTTCCAGCCTGCACCCCCACTGAGCCATGGAAATCCTGCAACTTAGGTATGTGCCGTGACCAGGATTCAAACCCACAACCTTTGGGTGCATGGGATGACGCTCCAACCAACTGAGCCACACCGGACAGGGCAGGGTCTTTTTTTTTTATTAATGTCCTAAAGGCAAAATGACAGAGACCCCAGCCCAGTTGAGCCCACAGGCCATATCCTTGCCATCCGTGCCCTTGCGGTGAAATAAGCACTAGAAGAAGGTAGAGGTTAGTAGGAAGTGAGAAGCTAAGTTCTTCCAAAGGAACCTAAAATACTTGGATCCCTGTTGGTTGGAGACCTGGGGAGCTTCCCAGGTGAAATCTGAAACCAGCTTCCCTACAGTGAGGAGCAAGGAAGCTACAAAACCTGGTGTCAATAGCACCTCTAAAGAGGCCTAATGACACCCACTGAGCAGCCAGCCTAAGAGGGAGAAGTAATAACTGTTTCCCAAGCAATGCTGCACAAGAGCCAGTCATGGTGCCCTGCTGGAAGGAAGCTGCCAACAGTGACAGCACACACACGGCGAGGCAGGGAGTCCTGGCGAGACTGGCTTCCCGAGAGGCCTCTCCTCCCACAGAGCCTCAGGGCAGCTCTGATCAGCACATAAAAGGGAACACACTTATTTCGAACTCCTGAGGACATAGCTAGTATTATGGAGTTTTACATTTTAGTAAACACTGTTGTATCCTCAGTCTCGTGTGGTCTTTCTGGCATTTTCCAGCAATGACTGTGAACCCCCTGCTGTGTGAGTCCCTCGTTCACCCCAGAACACGCATGGACCCCAGCTTTCCACCACTCATATCTCAGTGCAGCGACCTTCAAGCGAACTACACACTTCAAATCCGCAAACTCCGAAGGCCAACTACAGCTTCAGTGAACTCTTCTTTGAGAAAGGGAGTTGGCATACTTTTTGCTTCGGGCAGATGGAAAGTAATCTCGCCCTTCGGGCAACAGAGGCCATCCAAGATCTCAGAGCCTGAGGGTGGGCATGACTAGAGCTGTTCTAGAGACAGAAGGTGATGTCTGCATGTGTATGTGGTGCTCAGTCCTTGGGAGTTTGCAGTGTTTGCTAAGTGAGAGGCTGATGGCTGTTTACTGAATGAAGGTGATTTAGGGACCAGGCTAACTGCATAGGGTCCTCCAACTCATAACTCACGCGCCTTCTAAGTTCTGGATTCTGTTGGAAAGCTTCCCAGAAAGCGTATTGGTGTCCATGCCCTGCAACACTATTCACATGAACGGCCTCACCAAGTCTCCCCGGCCTGTGGTGCAGCGATTCGAGCACAGCCCACTCCCCTGGCCAGTGGTGCAGTGGTTCGAGCACAGCCCACTCCCCTGGCCAGTGGTGCAGCGGTTCGAGCACAGCCACACACAGCAGGTCCTGGGCTCCATTCTGGTCCAGGGCACATACCTGGGTGTGGGTTTGCTCCCCACACACCCCACTGCAGCGCATGCTGGAGGCAACCCATCCACAATGTCTCTTTCTCGCTCTCTCTCTCCCCTCCCTCCCTCCCACTCTCTCTGAAAAGCAATGAAAAAAATATCCTCAAGTGAGGATTAACCAAGAAACAACAACAAAAGAGATCCCTGAATCTCTGAACCTCCTGAACTACACAGGTGTCTATTACTCACTGATGTGTGAAACTTCGTTATTTTTAACTTAAAATCTTACACTATCAACTCCGGCATTATTAAAAAGACACTTCCTCTGGATATTTAATATTTAATAAAGCGAGTGTGAAAAGTGTGACTACTCAGGTCATAGCTAATGAGAGGAGATCAGAGATATGACTTGCCTATTAAGTTATTTCACCCGAGGCCTGATGGAGTGGAAATTCTGGGCATTACGCCATCAAAAGAAAGGTATTCAGTCCCAAATCTGTGTCTTGCGCAGACCAAGAGATCCTTTACTCTCCAAATGAGTCCAATATCATTCCACACTTCAACTGCAGGATGTCCAGCCTCCAGCAAATAGATGTGAATGGGAGCGATCTATAACACGCTCATGAACATATAGGACTGCCTGTCTGCATGTAAAATGGATTAGGCAAAACTAGGTGCAGCAACACCAGCTAAAATCCACGGCACAGATTCGCGCTGCACACCAGATCTACCACCAAAGCAGATGTCTCCTTTCCGTTTCTAAGAACACTAGGAAGGGTTTGAAATATTTAACAAGCACATTGAAACGCGTCCTGCTGCGGGGCTCCCCTGGGCAACCAGGTGAGGATTTCCCCGCAAACCATCCCCAAGCTGAGGTGAGCCACAGAGGCGAGCGGCCAGGCCAGGGACCCTGTGGGGAGCGGGCGCACCCCGCGGAAGCGGATGGACGGTCCCCAAGTCCTGGCTACGCACCGCACAGTGGGCTGCCAGAGGCTCCTGCCCGGGCCCCTCAGACCTGCCCGCTCTCCTCCCTCTGACTGTCACGTCCTGGAAACCACGCCAGGTTCGCAGCGGCCCATTGGAGTGAATGGGCGCCCGGCCTCAGCACCTGAGGAGCGCGCGCAGACCCTGGGCGCGTCCCGTCCCGTGGGCTCTCCCGCCAGCTCCGGCCCCAGCGGTTCTGTCCAGCTTCCGCTGGCTCCGCTCCCTCCGCTGACCTCCTCCCTGAAAGCCCGGGACCTGGGGACAGCTGCCCCTGTCTCCCGCGGGGCCCGCCAGCGCCCCCAGGGCTCCGACCGGTCGTCCCAGCAGGTGCAGCGCAGAGCTGGGTCCGGTACCCGCCCCTCTCCTCGCAGACCCCGCACCAGCAGCCGTCGGGGTCACGGACACCGCGTGCGGAGGGACAGGCACCTCCGGTTCCAACTCAGCGAGGGCGACTCGCCCAATCGGCTGCCTCGCCGTGTCCTCCAGTCCCGCCCCAGCCCCTCCGTCGCGGGTCCCTTACCTTGTGGCCTTTGCCCGGGGGGCACCTGACGCTATTGGAGACTCCCGCGGTTTGATTCATGTCCAGAGAAGTCGGGGGCCCAGTTCTCCACCTTCAAAACTTGTGGGCGCGCGGCGGCGGCGAGGAGGGCGCCTCTCCAGAGGGTCGGGCGCCAGAGGCTGGCCTCGCGTCGGGGCCCCGCGGGGCTCGCTGCCCAGGCCCGTGGAACCCGCAGCCCGGCCGCAGGGAAGCCGCTGCTGGACCCACAGGGCGCTCGCAGGCCGTTCCGAGGGCGCTCTGCCCGCGCTGCCTCTCCGGGTCCAGTGCGCTCTGACCAGAGCCCCAGCAAGTCCCAGGGGGCCCCTAGCAAGGCCGGGAGGTACGTGAGGGGAGACTGGGGATGACCCACGGGAACTCCAGGACCCGCGCCGACGCCCTGGGGTGTCTCCGTGCACCGCACCGCTGTGCGCCCGGCTCTTTTGCGCTCGGGCTGAGCGGTCGTCGGTGCCGCCCAGGCCCCCGCCCGCGCGCGGCGGGTACCGCAAGTCCGAGGGGCTGGGGCTCGGCTGCTCCGCCCGCGGCTCCGCCTGCCCGGCCTTCCCGGGATGGCCGGGAGGTGGCGCCGAGGCGCTGTCAGGCGCCGCTGCTCCCGGAGGGGAGGGGAGGGGTGGCAGGGTGGGGAAGGCACCGGCTCTTTGGCGGAGTCCCCGCAGCCACAGCTGAGGACCAAGCCCGGCTGGGGCGGCGCGAGAGGCGGGACTGGGGGGCGGCGAGGCGCGAGAGGCGAGTCTGCGGTCCCACTGTTTGCAGCTCCCCAGGGCGTCCGCCTTTTCCCTGGTTCTCTCTCTCCTTTTCCTTTTTGCCTGTCAAGTCACAGCCTAATTGGGCAGCGTTCAGAGCGAATGGAAGCCGGACCCTGGGGAGCTGAGACCAGCTACCAGGAGAGACTGGAGGACTGCATAGCACAGTGAGGCGCGCAGGCCCGCGCAGGACCAGACCGCGTTGGGAGACAGGACAGTGGGCCCGAAGGTTCTTCCTAGAGGTATCCTGGGGGAGCGAGCAAGGCTGCATATTCCGGATGAAGAATCAGGCCTCACGGTCGGGTTCTGGTCCCCAGCCCCTCGCCTCACCTCCAACATCTGGAAAGTGAAGGACGGAGTTGGGTTCGCCTGTGAGAACCAGTGGCCCCTTCCTCCCAGGCCACACTGCGTGGTCACAGATTTCACTCCCAGGTGTTTGCGGATGGGTATTGTATTTCCTTTGTATTCCCAGCTCCAGATCATCTCCATTTTGTAAAATAAGCGGTTGCATTCGGTGGCTTTTGCCCACTGAGAAAGTTCAGAAGCAACTCAGGACATCTGGGTCCTGTGCCTGCTGGCCGGTTGGGGCATGGTGTGATGGGGTGGCCCGAGTGGGGCGTGGGGACAGGTGCTGGTGAGGGCTTGGCTTTGCTCTCCCTAGTGGACATCTTTGGGCAAATTATTTTTCACTTTAGTTTCCATTTCACCCTCCCCTTTTCCCGCTCAGAGGTGGGTTACAGTGCTACCTCCCAGGTGAGGAAACCAGGGTCCAAAACAGTGGTGTGTGCCGGCGCTTAGCACGGGTGGGCGGTGGCTCTGTGGTTCCCGCTGCCAGGAACTGGTGGGAGCACTTCACATTGACTTAGTCTCTTGTTTCTGGAGGTAAAATCCACACGTGTGGGCCACCCGCGCGCCTAGAGGTTCACCAAGGGGTTCCTGGCTCTCTCCCTGCCCCTCTGAGCCCTGGCAGTCACCAAGGTCACCGTGGCCTGTCCTTCCCGTTCGTGTCTGAGTGGCCCTGCTCCGGGCCAGCACATCTCAACAGCGACTTGATTCACCGTCTCTGCAGATGCCAGGGAGCCGGTGCCCAGGACCTCCCTTCGCGTCCGGGTCGAAGGAACATCTCTGATGTTAGTTTGTGCAGCTTTCCCTGCTGTGAGGGTGGGCGTGGTGACTGTAAGCTCCTCCTGTGTCGGAGCCGAAACCGGGTACCTGAGTATATGTTTTATTCTTGGCGTACCCTTTCTCTTTTTGTTTAATAGTTCTTTCCGCGATGCATGGCCCTTCTCTCATATTACATCATCAGTAGCACGAAACAAAACCCAGGTGGTGCCTTCCACACTGCTCTGAAATCCCTGCAGCGGATAGCCAAGGCCGGTAGGCTGAGCACAGGTTAGAAAGCCCTTCTGTGCGGGGCCTGCCTGCAGACGCCATCTCGCTGAGCCGCGGCGTTCCGTGGTAAACAGGGCACTTCCAACAGGCCCTGGGCGCCCTCTCCGCGCATCTGCGATAGCCACACCGCTACTCTTTAATAATTAATAGCAAGGCTAGAACATTCTGTGCGGTGTGGCCCCTTTGCTAATAGAAAGCACAGTTGAACAGTCAGAACTGGAGTTCCCATCGGTGCTCATTAGCAGTCCATTTCCCAGCCCTGGACGAGCAGAGCCTCCCGGCCCATCACAGGCTGTCGGGTGAAGAAGCAGGTGCGATAGAAATAAACGCATGCCCTCATTCTCTCCTTTCGGCCACCGCTGGCCCCTCCCCGGCCCTCTCCCACAGCCCTCCTTCCTCTGGACCCAGTGGGCTGAGTCCTTGCTCCCCTGCCGGGCAGCTGCTGTCCTCAAACCCCCAGGCGCCTCCTCAGGGGCCCTCGTGCTGGAGCCAACACTGTCTGCCCAGGATGAGGGTCACAGCGGAGTTCTCAAAGGGGAAATCCCCATGAGTAGCTACACTTCCTGCTTCCTTTCTCCAGGAACCAGGAATCAGTGCCGGGACACGTCCCATATGACAGAGTTCACCACAGCCTCCGGTCATTGGCCTCATGTGGCAACTGTTTTGGGTGTGTTTCTTAAAAATATATTTTTATTGATTTCAGAGAGGAAGGGAGAGGGAGAGACAGAAACATCAATGATCAGAATCATTGATGGGCTGCCTCCTGCATGCCCCCTACTGGGGATCAAGCCGCAACCCAGGCATGTGCCCTGACCAGGAATCGAACCGTGACCTTCTAGTTCATAGGTCTGCGCTCAACCACAGAGCCACGCTGGCCAGGCTGTTTTGGCTTTTTTATCACTTGAATTAGGAGTCTAAAAACCCAGTGCTAATGCTCAGTGTCCGAGGAGAGCATGGATATCCCAGAAGGGCAGGTGGGTCTCTGCTAACTTGCCCAGTGAGGACGCTGTGATGTCCTGTTGCTATGAGTTGTCAAATCCTGTTTCTGAGAGTAAGACTTCACCTTGACTGAGCTCCCCTGTCCCTCCGTGCCTCCCTCCTCACACCACAGGGCACTGTCCTTTTACTGATGGAAATTCCTCTCTAGTCCTCTCTTTGGGAGAAGTGGGCGGTTTCGGAAACTCGAAGGCAGCCTTCGCAGCAGGGGAGGCAGATGCAAGCCCAGGGGCGTGTTGAACTGGGACCAAAACGCAGGCTGTGTCCCCCTGGCCGGGTCTGAGGGGCTGGACTGTGGCTCATTGCTTTTCCCTTGGTGTACAGACAGGAAGTGCGGCCAGGAAAACGAAGACTCCCAGGGCTGGTTTAGCCCTGGCGTTGGTTAATATTTACTGCACGCCTCCTGAGCATCCCGTGGGCACTCGGGGGCTGGAGTCCCGGTCCGCACCAAGCACACCCCTGTCACTCAGCACCACGGGGGATTCTGGGACGCGCCTACATTCACTGATGTCCCGAGAAGATCTGTGGCGACTCAGGCTCAGTGTGGAAGCTCAGTGCCCTGGGAGCAGGGACTCATCTTCCTGCTCTGGCGGGCCATCATGTGCGCCCTGAGGGTCACCCAGCCAAACTCGTTCTTTTCACTGCTTTCTTTTTCCATATTTTTTCTTTATTGATTAAGGTATTCCAAATGTGTCCTATCCCCCTTTTGACCCCCATCCCCAAAGTCCTGCCCTCAACCTCACCCCCTGTTGTCTGCATACATCACTTATGCTTATATGCATGCATACAAGTCCTTTAGTTGATCTCTCCTCCTTACCTCCACCCTCCCCTACCTTCCCTCTGAGGTTTGAGCATCTGATCGATGCTTCTCCGTCTCTAGATCTGTTTTTGTTCATCAGTTTGTGTTGTTCATTATATTCCACAAATGAGTGAGATCATGTGATATTTATCTTTCTCTGACTGGCTTATTTCACTTAGCACAATGCTCTCCAGCTCCATCCGTGCTGTTGCAAATGGTAGGAGTTCCTTCCTTTTTACAGCAGTGTAGTATTCCATTGTGTAGATGCACCACAGTTTTTTAATCCAGTCATCTGCTGATGGGCACTTAGGCTGTTTCTAAATCTTAGCTATGGTGAATTGTGCTGCTATGAACATAGGGGTGCATATATCCTTTCTGATTGATGTTTCTAGCTTCTTGGGATATATTCTTAGAAGTGGGATCACTGGGTCAAATGGGAGTTGCCATTTTTAGTTTTTTGAGGAAACTCCATACTGTTCTCCACAGTGGCTGCACCAGTCCGCATTCCCACCAGCAGTGCACGGGGGTTCCTTTTTTCTCTGCATCCTCGCCAGCACTTGTCATTTGTTGATTTGTTGGTGATAGCCATTCTGACAGGTGTGAGATGGTACCTCATTGTCATTTTGATTTGCATCTCTCAGATGATTAGTGACTTTGAGCATTTTTTCATGTGTCTCTTGGCCTTCCTTCTGTCTTCTTTTGAAAAGATTCTATTTAGGTCCATTGCCCATTTTTTGATTGGGTTGTTTACCTTCCTTTTGTTAAGTTGTATGAGTTCCCTGTAAATGTTGGAGATGAAACCCTTACCAGAGATAACATTGGCAAATATGTTCTCCCATGCAGTGGGCTTTCTTATTGTTCTGTTGACGGTTTCTTTTGCTATGCAAAAGCTTTTTATTTTGATGTAGTCCCATTTGTTAATTGTCTCTTTAGTTTCCATTGCCCAACGGGCTGTGTCGGTGAAGATATTGCTTCAGCATATATCTGAGATTTTGCTGCCTGTGGATTCCTCTAGTATTTTTATGGTTTCCTGTCTTACATTTAAGTCTTTTACACATTTTGAGTTTATTTTTGTGTATGGTGTAAGTTGGTGGTCTAGTTTCATTTTTTTGCATGTGTCTGATCAAATTTCCCAGCACCATTTATTGAAGAGACTGTCTTCTCTCCATTGTATGTTCTTGCCTCCTTTGTCAAATACTAATTGAGCACAGTGGTTTTGGTCATTTTCTGGATTCTCTATTCTGTTCCATTGGTCTATATGTCTGTTCTTGTGCCAGTACCAGGCTGTTTTGAGAACAGTGGCTTTGTAATATAGCTTGAAATCTGGTATTGAGATTCCTCCTACTCTGTTCTTCTTTCTCAGGATCGCTGCAGCTATTCATTTTTGTTTTTTGTTTTGTTTTGTTTTATTTTATTCCAGATGAATTTTTGGAGAGTTCTTTCTAGATATATGAAATATGCTGTTGGTATTTTAATGGGGTAGTGCATTGAATCTATAGATTGCTTTGGGTAGTATGGACATTTTAATGATGCTGATTCTACCAACCCATGAACACAGTATGTTCTTCCATCTGTTTATGTCTTCCTCTATCTCTTTTTTCAGTGTCCTGTAGTTTTCCGCGTATAGGTCTTTTACCTCTTTAGTTAAGTTTATTCCTAGGTATCTTAATTTTTTTGGTACAATGATAATTGGGATTGTTTTTTTAATCTCTTTCTATAAGTTCACTATTGGTGTATAAAAATGCCATAGATTTCTTGGTGTTAATTTTGTATCCTGCTACAGTGCCGAATTCAACACCTTGGGCCACTGTTAAAAGACGGTGGGTTATGCGACCCGGCTCACTGGGAAGTAGCCCGAGGTTCTTGGGGAAGCAATGCCCACCGACGAGAAGTCTGTTCTAAGCACCTGCTCTCGGAAGCTGTTCTTCGTGGGAGACTCGCATGGCCGTGCCATTGCCGGTGCCTCGGTGCGTCCCTGGCTCCCTGGCGCAACTGAAAGGCTGGCTCTGCCTGTTTGACACCTGCCTGTCTGTGCTTCGGTGCCTCCTACCTCGGTCTACTGGGTCTTCCCAGTGGACAGCGGGTTATTTAACCTTTAAACGTCCTCTCCAGGCATTCCGCAAGGAACGGGCAGGGACGGGGAGAAATGCCCTTGCTTGTGATGGGAGGGCGGCCCCAGGCTCTCCGTCTCTTGTTGGGAAAGTCAGCCTCTGGGACAGAGGCCCACAGTCAGCTCACAGTCGGCTCACGGTGAGCTCCGACACAGGGCAGGGCTGAGCCTGTCTTCCCAGCCTGCTAGTGCTACTAGTCCTGCCCGCACCCTCTCTGCCACTCCCAGTCCGGCCAGCCCAGCTGGGCACCGCAGGCTCTGAGCGGGTGGCATGAGGCCTTTACAGCACAGCCTAGCAGCCATAGTCTTCATGTGGTTTATCAGATGTTATGAAGGCCCATCAGGATTAGAAGGACAAGAGGCCTCAGCAGGATGTAGCCGGCACACTCAGCTTCCGTCTGTGGGGGTCAGGAGGTGGGGGCAGTGTGCCTCTCAGCCGGGGCCCAGGAAGGACAGGCTACTCCTGGGAGCGTGCAGGCTGAGGCTGTGTGTGGAAGGAATCAGTGCAAACAGTGGGTACACAGTCATTGGTGCTGAAGCTGGCAGAGCTGTGGCCTTGGGGCTCCCCCAGTGAGGGCCCCGTCTGGAGCCTGCAGAAGCGACACTGTTGACCCAGCGAGGCACAGCGGGTTCCAAAGGACAGTGAAGGAAATCGGTATAATCACATCATCTACTTACATTCCACATCTCACTCATATGTGGGATCTAATGAACACAATAAACTGGTGAATAACATGGAACCAGAGGCATGGGAGCATGGAACAGACTGACGACTCTCAGAGCTCATACGCATGTATGCACATCAGGGTGCTGAAGGCCGGGAGGGGCAGGAACCTGGGGGCGGGGCGGGGAGGGAACATCTGCAATGCTCTCGACAATAAAGACAAACAAGAAATCGGTGGTATCTCCCAGTGAGGGTCTGCCGCTAGCTCCCTGACTCCCCAGCGAGGCTGTCGGACTGGACTTGTTCTGACGTTAGGAAGTTTCAGGAAAAGATGAGCCGTCCATTCTCCTGCCCTCAACAAACAAGCTATTGTGACTAAGTGACTCTCTCCCCACCGCCTTTTCCGAACAGACACCGCCCGAGCCAGGATCCGTAATCTGGGTCTGATGGATGCGTCACTCCTGAAAATGGATGGGCGCCTTTGTGATTGATGGGGTCGAGTCAGCTCAGTGTAGCAAATTATTCTCTCTATAATTCCATAAAATACCCATGGGACAAAGTGCACTACTTGGTCTTACTGTTTTAATTAGGTGCTGAAATCAGGCTGGGTGGGTTCGGCAGAGGGGCCTGGATCAGGGCCCCGTTTCTTTGCTGGTGTGTCTTTACCTGCCTTCCCCCTCTGCCCCTCTCTGTGCCAACCCAGGGTTCCTGCTGACTGCCCGTGCCTTCCCCTCTGCCGGGCACGCACTGAGGCAGGCCTCGTGTGGGGTACATGCTGGAATCGCTCTTCCATCCCTCTTTTGTATGTATGTATTTATTCTTATTATTTTTAAATTCTCACTCAAGAATATGTTTATTGATTTGAGAGAGAGAAATTGATGTTAGAGAAACATTGATTGGTTGCCTCCTGAATCAAACCCGAAACCTGTGTATGTGCCCTGACCAGGACTTGACCCACAACCTTTTTTATTTTTTCTTATTATTTTTTTATTTTTTATCTTTTTGGTGCACAAGACGATGCTCCAACCAGCTGAGCCACCCAGCAGGGCTGCTCCCACTTCTTCAGACGCGGGTGCAGGCAGTTCCTCAGCAGGGCCTGCACACTCAGCCCGCAGCCTACTGATGCCGTCCCGTGAATTCACCAGGAATTTGGTTCCAAATATGATATTGATGGTCAGTATATACACCTGGGTCAAGTATGACTTCAAACTGTTTTTGAGAGAGGGAGAGGAGGGAGTGTGTGGAGAGAGAGAGAGAGAGAGAGAGAGAGAGAGAGAGAGAGAGAGAGACTTCGATTTGCTGTTCCACTTATTGATGCACTCTTGTTGATTCTTGTGTGTGCCCTGACCGGGGATCTAACCTGCAACCTTGGTGTATTGGGATGACGCTCCAACCAACTGAGCCACCCGGCCAGGGCTCCAAATGATGTCAAACTTAAAGACTGCTTTCTCTTGAAATTGTCAGAGATCCGAGGACCAAAGGCAGCTGCTGCTAGGAAATCTACCCTCAAAGATTGCCAAGTTGTTACTTGTCATTAATTTTTCTTAAACTTATGATGGCTTTAAAACTAAAATTAACTGCACATTTTTTCTATTTTGAGAGAAAATGAAAAAATGGAATAATTTTATTGATGAATCAAAAAAAATTTTTAAAGTGAGAGTAAGGATTATTGTTGTTGTTAATCCCCACCCAAGAATATTTTTTTAATTGATTTTTAGAGAGAGTGGAAGGGAGGGGAGGAGAGAGAAATAATCAATGAGAGAGACATTGATTGGTTGCCTCCTGAACTCATCCTGACCAGGGCCAGGGATGGAACCTGTAACCCAGGTACATGCCCTTGACTGGGAATCAAACCTAAAACTTCAGTGAGCAGGCTGGCCTAACCACTGAGAAACCCGGCCAGGGTGAGAGTAAGAATACTTTAATGTAATAAGAATGTTTTTTACCCATTTCATTGAATTGCAACAATTTTCAACTGTTTTTAGTCTGGTTGTTCTGGATTGTCTCTCCGTTGTAAGAGATGGCATGCTGCATTAGATGTTCAAAAGCCTGAAACACACAAAGACCCATCCTGTGTGTGTCAGTTAAACTTTATAATGAAAAGGAATCCTAGGTATAGGGGATGTATTGGAAATATAATGTTTTCTTAACCATAGCTACATTGAATTTAGGATTACAGCAATTCCGAATGAATCTTTTTATCAGCACTAACTTAGAGGAATGTTTTTGCCCCTTAGAATTACTGTCTAGACCCGTGGTCGGCAAACTGTGGCTCGTGAGCCACATGCGGCTCTTTGGACCCTTGAGTGTGGCTCTTCAACAAAATACCACGGCCTGGGCAAGTCTATTTTGACGAAGTGGTGTTAGAAGAAGTTTAAGTTTAAAAAATTTGGCTCTCAAAAGAAATTTCAATCGTTGTACTGTTGATATTTGGCTCTGTTGACTAATGAGTTTGCCAACCACTAGTCTAGACTCAATATTACTGAAGTATAAACATCATTATCCTTTGGTTTATTATCCTCATTCTGGATTTTCTCCATTTAAGAGAGAGGCATCCTTCTCACTCTATCCCTTCTCCTCTGTCTCCTTGACCCTGGAATTCCCACTATTTCATCCGTTTTTCTTTTTTGGACGGGGGTGACCTACAAAGATGAGAGCTTTCCTTTAAAACTTAGACTTGCCTTGAAGAAGGTGGGCAGGTCCGTGGCCATGGTGGGTGTGTACACGCGTGTCCTCGCTGACAGAAGACGGGGCTCAGTGAGTCCTGCTATGAGCCTGAGTGGGCGCCCGGGGAAGAGGGCAGTGCCGTGTGCCTGAGTGAGGTGGGCAATGAGTTGCATGGCAGACGATGCTAGAAACTCTCTGTAAGGGGGACCGGGATGGCTCTCTGCCCATGAACCTCGCCCTCTCTGGCCTTCAATTTCTCCATCGGAGATGCACTTCTTTGCAATTTGAAAGATGACAAAACCTAACGCAATACTTTCCAGGCACAATACCAGTTATGTGGTGTGTGCACATCCAATGGCCTCATTGATCCTTTCTCTCAAATGGAAGATATATAAACAGACTGAGGGTGTGATGTGGGCACCCAGGGCCCTGACGGGGCTCACAAGGAGACACAGAGGTGGTCGTGGGGAAAGAAGCAGGTGCTAGGGACACCATCTTTCACAGTTCTTATGACAGGTGACTGTTGGGAATATCGGACAAGCTCCCTAAATTGAAATGCGCATGTGCCAAGTGTCCCAATGAAAATGTAAGTGAGAGACTTGGCGGGATGGCGGCGCGGCTCCGTGTTCAATGAGTAATTGTTGCCCAGTTCACCTCCTGCCTGGGAGCAGGATGGGGAGGACCCGGGGTCCAACTGTCACCAGGAAAGGATGTGTGGGGGGTGACAAGCCTGCAGCTGCCAAGAGCCCTTCACATTTGTTATTCTTAATCCTCACCTGAGGATAAGTCCCATGGGCTTTCAGAGAGAGTGGGAGGGAGGCAGGGAGGGAGGGAGGAGAATGAGGAGGAGAGAGAAAGAGTGAGAGAGAGAGAGAGAGAGAAACATCGATGTGAGAGAGACACATCAACTGGTTGCCTCCCACATGTGCAGGTCGATGCTCTAGCCACTGAGCCACGCCACCGGGGGCAGCCTTCACATTTGACCACATGGAGCCTGACTCCCTGGGCCAAAAACACCTGCTGTGGAGTCAGGAGGCGGAGGGGCTTTGCGACCCTGCTGCTGCTTGCCGCACCTGCGCTTTTAGCACCTTCCGTTTCTGTAGCACAAAACATTTGCCAGGCGTTGCCGAGTCCCTTCCCAGCACAGCACGTGGGTCTTCTCCCGTTGTGACCGGGAGTTTGAGGAATGTCTGCACGCCATGGGTCTCCTTCTCTTGGTTATGACTTTGCTGGTGTTTATGACGCAGCCTGGGGATGTTGCACTTCAATGTGAAGAGGGAAATAGCTTTTAACTAAAAAGAAAATGAATCTGCCCAGCAGGCGTGACTCAGTTTGTTGAGTGTCCCCCCAGGAGGTCACCAGTTCCATGCAGGGGTTGTGGGCTTGATCCCCAGTAGGGGGTGTGCAGGAGGCAGTTGATTGATGTTTCTCTTTGGATGTTTTTATCTCTCTCTCCCTCTCTCTTCCTCTCTGAAATCAATTAAAAAACATATCCTATATAATAATAGAGTAATATGCAAATTAAGCATCACTCCGCGACAAAATGGCGGCCCCCATACCCACAAGATGGCGGCGCCCAGTCCCCTCAGCCCCGCTGCTGGAGTGTCTGGCCTGTCCCACCAGCAAACAGAGCACTGAGAGCAGGGCATGGTTGCTTCCTTAGTGCTGCTGCAGCGGGAAGCCAACAGGCCCTGCACATACGGAGCCAGCGGAGGAGCAGGGCATGGAGTCTTCCCAATGGTTGCCGCAGGGATCTGGAAGACGCCAGGCCCTGCACACATGGAGCCGGTGGAGGAGCAGGGCCTGTCGCCACGGGGCATACAGAGCCGGCAGAGGGCAGGGCCTGGAGTCTTCCCGTTGGTCGCCGCGGCGATCAGGAAGATGCCAGGCCTTGCACACACGGAGCCAGCAGAGGGCATGGCGTCTTCCTGATGGTCGCTGAGGCGGGAAGACTCCAGTGCCAGCAGAGCAGGGCATGGCGGCTTCCTTAGTGGGGCAGTGGCAGAGAAGTCCCCAGACATGGCAGACAGAGCCCAGACAGCAGGGCTTGGGGGCTTCCTTAGTGGGGCAGTGGCGGTGGGAACACCCCCAGGCCCCGCAGACAGAGCCTGAACAACAGGGCATGGGGGCTTCCTTAGTGTGTCCATGTCTGGGAAGCCCCCAGGCCCGGCAGACAGAGCACACTGCAGGGCATTGGGGCTTCCTTCACATGGCACATGGCGGCGGCAGGCAGAGAGCCACAGCAGGGCATGGGGGCTTCATCTCCATGGCTGCAGGGAAACCTCCAGGCCCCTCAGAGAGCAGAGAACCATGGGGAGTGGGCCTAAGCCATCAGTAGGATATCCTCTGAGAGCTCCTGGATTGTAGAGGGTGCAGGTTGGGCTGAGGGACCCCCGTGCACGAATTTCGTGCACCGGGCCTCTAGTTTAGAAATAAAATGGATCATTTATTATTAAACAGAGATTATCTAAACCAGGGGAGGGGAACATCCAGCCCTTGGGCCATATAAGTCCCACAAAATTATTTTATCTGGCCCTGCCAAGGCATTAGGGGTGAGTTAATTAAACGCTTGACCAACTATAGCAGGCTGATGTTTAAGCTGATAATTTTGTATGGCCCACAAATGATGGTATAGATACCCAAATGTTCCTTCGCAGAAAAAAAGGTTCCCTACCCCTGTTCTAAGCCACACCAAGGAAAGTAAAGGGAAAAAGGAACAATCTCTGAGCAGGAAGATTGGATTCCTGTCCCTTAGCTGGGCCTCAGGATCACAGCTGCGCACGGACAGTTTCAGCACCACATGTGATATCATCTGAACCCCACTGGGCGTCGCTGAGCTGCCAACAGCCCTTTCAATTTCCTTCCTTCTCGTTGTTTTCGTTTCTCAGAGCAGCAACTCCCTGGTTTTGTGTACCTTATTATACTCATCCTCGGCATCTTGCTGTCCGTGCTTGTTTCCCTGGAGTTACCTCCCAGGACAGCCTCACCTTCCAGGTGAAAGTGTAATCCCTACGGATCGTGGGACAGCGCCTCCCGGGACGAGTTTGGGCCCCTTCTCCCCTTCCTACAGGTCTCCCAAGTGTCAGTTACTGTGTCAACATGGGTCCCAATGGGGCTCCCCTTTTTGTACTAAATTCACGCTGTGGGAGCATTAGCATGAGCCAACCAGCTGGTGTTATGAATGAACTACACTGCTGGTGTGTTTTTGTCACAAAATAATGTGCATCAGAAACATGTATACCAGGTAACACAAACATAAATGAAAAAAACGTGTTCTCGCTGTCCACGTCTACCCTCAGCTAATTCAGTGTTCGCAGAGACTTTAGAGAACGTAACTATTATAATAAAAAGAATTGACCGTACCTCTCTTTTTTTGAGTGATTTAACATCTGCATTTTCTTAAATTTATGTTTTCATTATGGTTGACCTGCAATATCATATTAGTTTCAGATGTGCAGCATAGTGATTAGACATGTATATACCTTACAAAGTGATTCCCCATAAGTCCAGTACCCACCTGGCACCGTCCACAGTTATTAGAATACTAGAGGCCCAGTGGACGAAAATTTTTGCACTGGGGGGTGGGGTCCCTCAGCCCGGTCTTCCCCCTCTCACAGTCCAGGAGCCCTCAGGGGATGTCCTACGGGAGGCCATTGGGCCAATCAGGGGAAGGCACTGCCCCCATCACCCCGCTGCTGCTGCCACTGCCAGCTGCCATTGCTACCGGCCCTCGGCCCTCACAGCCGCTGCACCTTTGTCCTGAAGGACATAGGGAAGACGTCCAGTCTATCTGGTCTAATTAGCATATTACCATTTTATTAGTATAAATTGTTGACTACCAGGTGTTCCGGTTAGTAATGCGGATTTTGTAATCAAAGAAAACATGATAATTTCAAGAGAAACATCAAAAGTGCTTTATTCAAAGGAATGTCCATCGCTAGCTACACATTTTCCCCATCTTTAGGTAATTTGTGGATACTGTCCCAATAGAACTTTTCTTGTTTTGAGGCAAACCATTCAGAGACCCAATTTTCCACTTCTTCGTACGTTTTGAGGTGCTGCTCAGAAAGTGAGTGTGCCATTGATCAGAACAAGTGGTCATCTGAAGGAGGAAGGGCTGGTGAATATGCCGGGTGGGTTAATACTTCCCAGGCAAGATCTTTTAACCTATCTTTAACTGTTTTTGAAGTGTGTGATGGTGCATCATCATGAAGCAAAATTACTTTACCGTGTCTTCTGGCACATTCTGATCGTTTTACGATCAAAGCGTGGTTCAAATTGATTATTTGTTGTCGGTAGCGATCAGTATTAATGGTTTCACCTGGTTTTAGAAGCTCATAATACACCACACCTTCCTGATCCCACCAAGTGCAGAGCATTGTCTTCTTTCCGAAGCGATTTGGCCTTGAATCAACACATGATTTTGTGTACTTGGGATTCTCAAATCCACTTTTCATCGCCAGTCACAATTCGATGCAAAAAAGACTTTCTTTCATGCCTTGAAGCACATTTTACTGATGACTTTTTGGTTTTCCATTTGTCTTTCGTTCAGTTGATGTGACATCCATTTTCCTTCCTTTAAAATCTTTCCCATTGCTTGTAAACTATCGGAAATTGTTTGCCGAGCAACATTTAATTTTTCTGCAAGTTGTTTTTTAGTTTGACACACATCTTCATCGAATAATGGTTGTAATTGTTGGTCTTCAGACTTTTTTGGTTGACCAGGACATTCTTTGTCTTTCACATCAAAATCATCACTTTTAAAGTGTTTAAACAAGCATTCACAAGTATCTTGAGATGGAGCATGTTCACCATAGGCTTCCTGAAGTATACGATAACTTTTTCATCAAAATAAAGTAATTAATTAAAACTTCCTGCAAATGCTCTTTTTGGTGTGTGTGGGGGGGCACGAAACTCGACATTTTTAAGCGTAAACTATAATGTTAACACCTTCAGAAAATTTGACATATGAAGTTTCGAAGCTTGCTGTCAATACAACAAAATAGCATACATATCAAATCGCATATATATCAACATATGTGTAACTCCATCTATTGAAAAAAATCCTCATTATTAACCAGTACACCTGGTATATCCCTATGCTGTACCTTATATCCCCTGACTATTCTGTAACTACCAATCTGTACTCTCAATCCCTTCACTTTTTTCACCTAGTCCCCAACCTGCCTCACATCTGACAACCATAAATTGGTTCTCTGTATCTATGAGTTTGTTAGCTTGTTTATTATTTTTTTTTATTTTTATTTTTTAAATATATTTTATTGATTTTTCACAGAGAGGAAGAGAGAGGGATAGAGAGTTAGAAACATCGATGATAGAGAAACATCGATCAGCTGCCTCTTGCACAACCCCCACTGGGGATGTGCCCGCAACCAAGGTACATGCCCTTTGACCGGAATCGAACCTGGGACCCTTCCGTCCGCAGGCCGACGCTCTATCCACTGAGCCAAACCGGTTTCGGCTTTTGTTTGTTTTTTAAAGATTCCACATATAAGTGAAATCATAAGGTATTTGTTTTTCTCTGGCTGACTTATTTCACTTAGCATAATACCTTCTAGGTCCATCCATGCTGTCACAAATGGTAAGATTTCATCCTTTTTTATGGCCGAGCAATATCCCATTGTACATATGTACCACTTTTCTTTATCCAAGTGTCTACTGATGGGCACATAGGTTGCTTCAATATCTTGGCTATTATAAATAATGCTGCAATGAACATAGGGGTGCACATATCTTTTTGAATTAGTATTTTGGGTTTATTCAACTAAATCCCCAGAAGTGGAATTGCTGGGTCGTTCGTAAGGCAGTTCTATATTTTATTTTTGAGGACCCTCCAAACTGTTTTCCATAGTGGCTGTGCCAATTTGTCTTCCCACCTACAGTCATCTGCATTTTGGTTTGGCTTAAATATTTAATTCCCTTTGTGTGTGTGTATGTGCTTGTGTTGCAATAAAAGAAATAACTATATTCATTCTCTCAAATTGCTATGGATTATTTAATCAACACATATTTCTATAGCTCCTAGTTTGCATCAGCATTTTCTGAACTTCTTCAGAGAATGTGCAACTATAACGTATTCATCACCCTGACTCCAAAGAGTGCGTCCCAGTGCTGGGTGCACTACACACTCAGTCTCAGGAGGAGACTAGCAGAGCTGAGGAGGCTGCGGGTGTGCGCTAGCTTCCCCTGTGCTGAAGGGCGACGCGGTCACAGCGAGGGGCCGCTGGGTGGATGTGGGGCTGAGAACTGCCAGGGTCTATGCAGGTGCAGAAGAGGGCAGGTGGCTTATTTGGGGAAGAACAAAGGATAATAGGTACACAGTAAACATTAGGGAAAGTAAATAAGGAGAGAGTAGACTTCTAATAGAATATTTTAGAGTGATATGATGCAATTTAACACTATTGGGAAAAGACTGCTAAGTTGTTGCCATTTCATAATTATCTTACTGTGATTTAAAAGTTTTGCATAAACTAATATCTGATATCTTCAGAGAGGATAGTTAAGTTGAATTACCTTTATATTAAAACTGATGGACATCAGTATCTATATCTATATATATATATATATAAAAGCCCAGTGACCTGAACAGCGGAACAACCAGAACGACCAGTGGCTATAACGCACACTGTGGCAGCCAACTAGCCTGATCTGGGCCCCAATTGCACCCCTACCCCCAGCTGGCCCAGCCCCCGATAGGCCCCCAACACTCCAATCAGGGGCAGAGCTGGCTGGCCAACTGCCCTTGGCCCCTTTCCCCCCACCCCCCACCCCCCAAGCTGGCCCAGCCCCATGGGCCCCCATCAGGGCGGGCCAGCCAGACCTCATCTGTGCACGATTTTGTGCACCGGGCCTCTAGTTTTTAAAATAAAATAGTAGAAGCAAGATGTTTTGGTTTTAAATTGTGTTTAGGTAAAATAATGCCGCGTGTTTATTGATTTTACTAATAGGACATATTGTGTGGAAGCTGGGCCTCGCAGCTGTCTCAGTTGTGGGTGATATTTATATAAAAGCAAACTTTAAAAAAGAGAAAACTCTGCGGAGTCTGGGGGCGGAGACCTTTCTGACTACATTCTGCCTGGTGTGGAGGAAAGTACCGCCTTCTGGGAGTGTGTGGCTCTCAGAATCCCAGAGACGACATGTGGTGAGGGGTGTGTAAATGGCCATGCTGTGTGGAGGCGGTGACGGAGCCCGCCACACGGTCCCCGACTCCACGCAGGAAGAGAAAGGCACACGTGCCATTGCTCTGAGATAATAAAGACCGCACTGCTGCAAGGTTGGAGCAAGCTGCTTCGTAGTTTTTTGAGCTCTCAGTTTTGTTTTGTTTTTGCTAATCTTCACCCAAGGATATTTTTTCATTGATTTTATTTGCAAGCGTGGAAGGGAGGGAGGGAAAGAAAGAGAGAGAAACACCTATGTAAGAGAGACACATCGATTGGTTGATTCCTGCATGTACCCTAACTGGGGCCAGGATTTGAACCTGCAACCCAAGTCCGTGCCCTTGACCATGAATCGAACCAGAGACCCTTGAAAATGTGGGCCGACGCTCTAACCACTGAGCAGCACCATCCAGGGCAATCTCTCAGATTTAATATCAAGTTATCTTACTAAGTTAGCATAGCTTTTTAGATGCAGAGACAAGACTGGCCTCCCAGTCTCTGGAGTCCCACCCAAGCATCTTTTGTGCACCCTTCCGATGTCTTCCTGTCACCCAGACCCGGCTCCAGGCTCACACTCTCTAACTGCATCCACACCTTTAACCCCACTGGAGTCAAGTCCTGCTCAGGCCTGAGACCACTCATCTTCACTGTGACTTTGCATAATATAAATCTGTGGTCCTTTGTAGGTTGATTTCATTTTATTCTTTTTTTTATTGATTGATTTGAGAGAGAGAGAGAAAGGGAGAGATTGAGAGAGAAACATCGATTGTTTTTCATGCATGCATTGGTTGATTCTTGTATGTCCCCTGACAGGGGATCTAACCCCCAGCCTTGGTGTATTGGGACAATGCTCCAACCAACAGAGCTACCCGACTAGCACCTATAGGTTGATTTTATTTTACTTTTTAAAAAATATATTTTATTGATTTTTCACAGAGAGGAAGGAAGAGGGATAGAGAGCTAGAAACATTGATGAGAGAGAGAAACATCCATCAGCTGCCTCCTGCACACCCCCCACTGGGGATGTGCCCGCAACCAAGGTACATGCCCTTGACTGAAATTGAACCTGGGACCCTTCAGTCTGCAGGCCAACGCTCTATCCACTGAGCCAAATCAGTTAGGGCATGATTTTACAGTTTAACTCTTAGAAGATAGATTTTTAATTTCATGTTTGTTAGTCAACTCAGGCTGCCATCACAGAATACGAGAGATGGGGCACCTTAAACAGCAGGATGTTTTCCGGAAGCCCAAGACCAAGGTGCCAACTGACTCACATCCCTGGTGAGGACCCTCCTTCCAGCTTCCAGACTGCCACCTTCCACTGTGTCCTCACGCAGCAGGGAAACAGTGAGAACACACACCCTCTTCTTATAAGGGCACTAACCCCATCACTAGGGGCCCCACCCTATGATCTCAGCTAACTCTAACCAAAGGCTCCATCTCCAAATGCCATGTATTGGGGTTGGGCTTCAGCATATGAATATTGATGGTGGAGGGGGACACAATTCAGGCCACAACACCACATAACTTGAAGGTCCCAGATATGGATTCCAATATCCAGCAGCGGAGATCAGCCATTTGAGCAACAATAAATAGTATGAAGTTTTACTTCCAATCTCTGCTGTTTTTCTAAAGTATATACCAATACAGTGGAACCTCCATTCTTGCATTTACTTCATTCTGGGAGGCTGTTTGAGAAGTGATTTGTTTGAAAACTGACTCATTTTTCCCCATTAGAAACAATGTACATTGAATTAATCTGTTGCAGACTCCAAATGATTCCCTGCTTTAACCTTTCTTATATATAGCACATGCCTACAAGCTATCATTGTTCACATAACTTCCCTTTTCACTAACTTTCTTAGAACCCATGGTGACCTACTGCACATATTTAATAATGATAAGCAGCAACAGAGCAAAAAAAACCATGAAAACATTCACAGGACAATTTCCTGGGATGTTAACAATGTGAGGTTTAGTGGTAAACTGACTCACACTCGCGCATTCTCTCTTTGTTTGTTACCTGAGAGATGCGTGGCCAATCATAGAGGTGTCAGCATGAAAGGGTTGTTGGATCAAGAACCAAAGTTTTGTTTTACAACCAAGACATTTTTTAAAAATTTTTTTTTGTGAACAACCTGGTTGAGAACTGAATTGTTCGAGATGGGATACATTCAAGAACTGAGGTTTGACTGTACCTTGTGAAGGCAAACTGCCAGTTAGTATCGGCTATTAATAATAATTGAAAGATCCGGCCATGCAATTAGCTCAAACTCTCCAGGTGTGACGAAGCACACATCTGCCAGATGGACGTCACAATACAACGTACCTTGACCTGCATTGCAGGTTGCTGGGTGGTTTTTCTTTCTCTGGATTTCCACAGGCATCTTTGTCTACAGATTCAGAGTCAGGAGGGTCCATGCAAGTCTGAGCTGGAAACTTGAGAGTTCATTTCAATGCACCTGTGACTGTTCCTCCCGTACTGTCCCCACTGCACCACTTATACCAGAAAGGACACCGCTACGCTTAGGTGAGCAGCATTCACAATGAGGACCTGTGTCCCGTCATCCCAAGGTGAGATAGAGGGAGAGTGCTGGGTGTTGGCGAGAGGAAGGGGCCATTGCTCCTCAGTGACGTCGCAGGAATGGCTTGAGCATCAGTGCGGTGACCTCTTTACTCAAGGCGACACTGACACCAGGATGTTGTGGTATAATTAGAAAGACAAACACACAGCAATACACCCCACAATCATATGAAGCACCCAACGTCATGCTTGCTGTCTTTAGAGATAGAATTATTTCCCAGGAGACGTCGGTTGAGTCCATGATCTTTTCTGTCTTTTCAGAGCAGCTGTCAAGCTGGGAATTATCTCAACAACTTTGATGAGTTCACTTTAAATATTGAAACAAATGTTTGAACCAAGTTATCCACAGGCTTCTCCAAACAGATTAAAAACGAGTGTGCCCAGATCAGAGAACCAAATCCCTAGAAATGTATAGGTTAAACCACCCAAAAGCACTGTGAGCAGTTGGCTAAGACTGCAAGTAGAAAGCAGTGTGGGCATCTTTACTGTCGCACTGTCCATGTGGGAAAAGGATATGATTGAAAAAGGAAGGTTTATTGCCTGGTCTGTTTGCTGCTCACGTAATTTTAAAATAAATATATTTTTATTGATTTCAGAGAGGAAGGGAGAGGGAAGAGAGACAGAAACATCAATGATGAGAGAGAATCATGGATTGGCTGCCTCCTGCAAGCTCCACACTGGGAATCGAGCCCACATCCTGGGCATGTGCCCTGACCGGAATCAAACCATGACCTCCTGGTTCATAGGTCGACATTCAACCACTGAGCCACCCTGGCCGGGCTGTGCTTCTTTTTAAGCCTCAGTGAGCACATATCAAAACAACTCTCCCTACTTAGGAAACGGGGTTTGTTTACTGCCAGGTAAAAGGTGAACCTGGCCTCCAGCCTCCCCTAAGGTTTGGGGTCTGAATGACCTTTGGCTGGAAACCTTGAAGGGGTTCTGTATGGAAGCTGTGCTCCCATTGTCACCCTGAAGTTGACTTTCACCTTGTGCATTAGTGTATTCATGAGGGAGTATTGGCTTTTTTCTTTTCATTTATTTTATTTTTTAATCCTCACCCAAGGACATGTTTAGAGAGAGGAAGTGGGGGGAGGAGGAGGAAAAAGTAGAGGAGGAGGAGGAGGAGGAGGAGAGAGAAACATCAATGTGAAAGAGAAACATGGATGGACTGCCTCCTGTACATGCCCTACTGGGTATCCACCCACAGCCCAGGAATTAAACCCAGGACCTGTGGTGCACAGGACAGCACTCACCCCCGGAGCCCCTGCAGCCGGCACTGGCTTTCTCTTGTGCCAGGAGCAAATTGTGAAGTGGGAGACCTTCAGCCCCGTGGTCCCAGCTTCCCTTCTTCGGCCTTTTCTCAGGTATGGACCCTTTGAAGGTCTGGTGAAGTCTATAGACCCTCTTAAGAATGATGTTTTTTATGAAAAAAAAAGAAGGAAAAGAAGACCAGGGGATTATAAAGGAAATGAAGTACACTGAGTGGCCAGATTATTATGATCTCTGAACGCATAATAATCTGGCCACTCAGATTTGTTTGAAAATGAGTCAGTTTTCAAACAAATCACTTCTCAAACAGCCTCCCAGAATGAGGTAAATGCAAGAACGGAGGTTCCACTGTATCGGCATATACTTTAGAAAAACAGCATAGACTGGAAGTAAAACTTCATACTATTTATTGTTGCTCAAATGGCTGATCTCCGCTGCTGGATATTGGAATCCATATCTGGGACCTTCAAGTTATGTGGTGCTGTGGCCTGAATTGTGTCCCCCTCCACCATCAATATTCATATGCTGGGGAGGGGGAGGGGACATGGGCTGGTCGAACTCCTGGTCAAGGGGACAATTTGTATATTAGCCTTTTGTTATATAGGATATACACTGAGTGGCCAGATTATTATGCGTTCAGAGATCATAATAATCTGGCCACTCAGTGTATAATGACATTGTAGTGATCTAAACCTTAAAAATAAATTTTTGACATAGTAATGCGATTTTTAAATTAAAGTGGTATGGACAATAGTTTTGAAGTCATGCTGAGAGTGAACAATATTTCCAGGCATTGCCAGTAATGATAATGTGACATAAAATGTCAATGATTTCTAATGGTAACAGACCTAACGCAGCGATGGTGGTTGAGTGTATTTGTCGTTGAAGGAGATGCTAGCTTTCAGTTAGCGATGAAAGAAACTTCAGAGCCAATTTCTCCCCTGTATTCTTCACGGGCCCTTCTTTCCTGCCCGGAGCATGAAACGGTCTGGGTGCCTTCCAGCCTGCTCCTTCTCTCAGGAGTACCCCTCAATTTCACCTCTGGGGGAATGTGAGCCCATATATTTTATCACCCAAAGAGAAGTGCCTTTTAAACTCTGCCTCTCAGTCACAAGGGAGACCTCATTTCCTTTGTAAAGAAATGTTTGGGGTGACCGCTGAAATCTCGGCACAGTGGAATGAGGGACCCTGCGTCTGCCCACAGCTAGCCGGCCTCGCGTTGGTCCGCGTGGCCAGAGCCCGTGCTCCCCTGGGAGCTGATGGCACAAATCAAATTGCAAAACTTGCAGTTCACCTGTTAGGCTGCAGGTGGCGTGTGCAAAATGACTCAAGTAGCGCTGTGGGGATTTGTCTTCCGCGTTGCCTCCTCTGGCTCTGGCTTCTCGGTGCACGTGTTACTCAGAAGCTGTTCTAGTGAAGGCTTGTGTTTCACTGTTGATAAACCAGTGATGCTAGTTCGCAGTCCCTGCGCACCGTCAGTGTCCCCTGGCTTTGTTTGTGTGGGGAAATTAAAGGAGCAAATTGCCGCTCAGCGCTCCCCCTCAGTGAACATCAGCAGGGAGGGGCCCGCTCAGAATTAGCTCTCGATGAGCCGAAGCTCACAGGTTATGGGACTGTGCAGATCACAGTGCCCTTGAGTAGATGCGCCCCAGCGGCCTCTCTGTCAACCTGCATGTTTAAAATAGAAGGAAAGACTTGTATAGCTTTCCTTCCCCAAGATGAGCCCTTCTGAGGGAGCAGAATTACTAACACATTTACAAACCCCATGTTTCTCTTGCCACGGGCCGTTTTCCTCTTCTTCTTCTTTTTTTCCTGGCAAATACTCAGCCTTTCTTCTTCCCAAGTGATATCATATGAAAGGGGTCCGGGAGGGGGAGGGGGGGACTCTTCCCCACTGGGTGCTGGGGTGGAGCTCTTACAGTGTCTTGAGAAAAAGCATTTTCTGAGACTCACATGGGAAAATGAGTGATATTTATTTGCGTGAAATTAAATCTTTGTTTTTCTCAAGTCCTGTTTCCCTGGGTCCAGTCCTAGAAGCAGTGCAGCTGGGGTTCAGTAGAGCTAGACGCAAAGCCAGCGTCCAGAGGTGGATCTGGGCCCAGTTCAGCATCAGGCTGGCTGCCATCCATCAGTCCATGGACGTGGGAGAATGCCAAGAGGCCAAGCGTGAGCCAAGAGCCAAGAGGAACCAAGAGAGCAAACTCCTTTGTTTAGGGGGTTAAGTAGCTCAAGTCTTCAAACCCTTGCAGTGGCCACACCCATTCTGACCAACCATCTCTGTCCCCAAGGGTGATTGACAGGTAAATGCCTTCCCTATGTCATCCCAACTTTCCTGGGATGTCTCTCTCCCCTTTGTCCAGGCCCCGCCCCCGGCGTTTGGCAGGGGACATGCCTAAATGTCTGGCCTTCCCTCTGCTCCTTTTCTGTTATTAATAATTAGCTCATTACAAGGGTATCAGTTTCAACACGTAGACCCTGGAGAGGAGCATCCAAACTCCCCGGCCTGCACGGTGCCATCCCAAGGTTAATTTCCGCTACTGCAGGAACGGCTCTGCGCCCAGGAGTCAGCGGGCACCAGCAGCCCAGCAGGCATGGGCAGACTGGTTGTGGGGACCCCGGGGGTTACAGCTTCCAGCCGCAGAGTGGGAGGAGGTGCAGGTGACTCAAGCACGGTGTCCCTCATATCTCATGAGCAACTGGTAGAGGCATTTCCCCTTAGATTCAGTCTTACAGTGACCCCGTCTTTTGCCAGTGCCGGACCATGGAAAGTTTAACACCATGTACTTGCTGTCTGTGGTCGCCCGAGCTCCGTCCCACACGCGGCTGCCATGTATTTCCTCCTGCCCGTTAACTGTGCTCCGCCCTTCCTCAGAAGCCCTGACACTTTCAGTCCTCCCCCGCGTTCCTTCTACCTTTTTCAATGTTACGCAATTTTCAAAGCCCATGTCAGATTCCACCTCTTCCGTGCAGCCCTCCAGCTGAAATGGAGTTCTCCCTCCCCTGAGTCTGCAGACCACTTGCAGTCTTCGATGGGCGCGGGCACAGAGTTACCGTCTTCCCTCCCGGTTTCCTGAGCTGCCGTCCCCAGGGCGGGCCTTACCCACGGGAGGAATGCTGGTGGATTGAGTCACCGTTGGATGGATGGGGGCACTGACATGAGTTAGACTACATATATCTCTTGGATGCCAATGATTGCGTGAAATTAACCCTTTGTGGAAATCAATGATTTTATGACCAAAGATCTGAATTTCATAAAGGTGACTTTTGACATTGATTTTGTAATCAATCATTTAATTCTATAGCTATTTCTTAAACTCCAGTCTGCCTTCTGAGGAATGCATGCTCCAGCCCTGGGGACACAGTCCGTGCATGCACTTCTACCAGGTAAGACCCGCTACTGGCCCTGTGAGAACAGATTTGCTCCCGACCCTCCCAGCTTCTTGTCCGGTTGTATAAATCATCATCATCATCAACAACGCTGAAGTCCCTCTGCCAGGTGGTCCAGCACATTGGAACCGGCGCAGATCGGAAAGACGTGAGAAATGTTTCTCCCCTCATTAAAAAGGGTCTTTGTCTTTTGCTCGCAAGGAGCACCTCGGGGGGCTGGATGGGAAATGTGGGCTCTATAATGTTATACAATTGTTTCCGCGTCCACTTCCTTCTCCCAGCCCCACCAGGTCCCACTGTCTGCCGGTGCCCTGTCTTCCCAGATGCACATCTGCCTGTGACCTTGGAGTTAGCTATACACGGCAGGTCCAGGACCCGGAGGACCCCAGAACCAGCTACTTTTCACCAGCATCTATCTATCTATCTATCTATCTATCATCTATCTATCCTCTCTTCTATCTATATTTCTATCTACCTTCTCTCCTATCTATCTAGTCTATCCTCTATCTCTCATTATCTATCTGCCATATCTCTCTTTATCTCTAATCTATCATTTATGTCTCTCATAGCTATCATATATCTCTCTATACTCCATCTATATTCTATCTATCCATCTCCTATCTGTTTATGTATCCATCTATCTATCCATCTCTCTTTTATCTGTCATCTGTCTCTCTAATCTATGTCTCTATCATCTATCTCTCTATAGCAACCTGGCATATGTAGAGATACATAGAGGCTACTCTGACATTATGCCACTAATATTTTGGAAAGGAGGAAGATAAAATAGCATTTTACATGCACACATACACACACGCGTGCGCGTACACACACACACACACACACACACACACACACGCCTGTATCCTGTTATCCTTTAACACCGCGATTCCAGGCTCATGTCCACAGCACTTCACTTGTCTCTTGAGTCCCCTTTCCTGACACCCAGTGTCCAGGTCAGGTCCCCTCTGGGACCCCTCCCAGCGTGTGGCCGCTGTGTGACCCTGCTTCCCTCCCCCACCCCCCGCTCCTCCTGGGGCCCGCTTTCATCATTGCCCAGACCTCGGGTGGGGCTCAGCGACGAAGACAATGGTGACACCATTTGCTCCTCCACAGAAAGGACCTGACGGCACCCCTGGCCGTGTGTGGAGAGCCTTCAGCAGCTCAACGCTGCGTGTTGCCAATTCGGATGCGTTTGGTGAGTAAGACGCAGCCTGTGTCCCGGCGTCTCTCTGGCGATGCAGGTACCAAACTGCTAGTACATCCAGCAAGGGCTGTTTCCACTGAACTACTTAAAGAGACAGGGAAACGAGTCTTAAACTGGCTTCTCTTCTAGATTGTTTCTTAGGGTTAAAGATAACCTTTGCTTTAAAAAGCGGATACTGTTCAAATACAAGTGAAACAGGCCATGGTGCTGGACAGCTGCTCCTGGAAGGTAATACAGGTCCGTGCAGCTACCAGGGCAGGCTGGCTCCTGCATTTCCAGGGTCTCTCCGCCTAAAGATAACCCAGAAATAATGAATTCAGAGCGTAGATACACTCCAAGAACCTTCCCCTGGCTGTTCAACAAAGCTCTTTAGCGCTAATTACACATAATTTATTTGTAAATTTATTTTCTGGAGGATTTGTGGTTCCGTACTGTGTTGACTTTTAGCATAGTCGGGATTTACTATATCTGTGTTCATCCCAGATGACTTAATAGCTGAATTATTTTCGCCTCCCTCCCTTCCTGCTGTGCTTTGTTTATTTATTCAGGTAAGGGTTATTGAGCGCCGCCTGCACCTGCGTGGCCTGTGGGCGGGAGGGGCGTGCTCTTATGAGAATCCCAAAGCAGCGTGGGCTTCTGGGAAGGTGGGGGTGTCACTGGGACCAGTCCTGGGGGGTCACAGACAGCGTTCCCAGGTAGGAACAGGCATCAGCCACAGAAATGAAAGCAGGAAGAGGGGGCCCCTCGACACACCAGCCCCAATAACAGCCAAGGTCTGATAAGAAGGACAGTGTTGTAGCCTGAGTTCAGGGCCGCCCTGCCCCTCCCAGTGGAGAGGACAAGAGGGGCAGCAGAGAGGTGACTAGGGCCGTCATGAGATCCCTGATTCACGTGGGGTTTGATCTCGAGAGGCATGCCCTGGCGGGGGGCGGGGAGCTGCGTGTGCATTTCAGATACAAAAGCAGGGTGACTGAGTCTGCCTGCAATATGGGGAACCACTGGGGGAGGAGGAGACTGCAAACCGAGAGCCCCTGGAGGAAGTTGCAACCAATAAGGCAAATGTGCCCCCAATAAATTCAATTTAAAATATAAGAAATCAGTTTAGATTTTCTCCAATAACGATATGAGTGAGAACGGCATGTTCATCTAACGGGCACTGTGTGGCCACTGCTCTGGCCGAGCACTGCATCGCATGCATTTCACATGCCTGGCTGCAAGCGGAGTGCACAGCCCAGTGTCCTCCCTGCGTGCCTGTTCTATGTGGCAGTCACTTTCTCTCCTCCACCGGGGCAGTGCATTCAAAGACCGCAAGGATATCTTAGGCTGCCCTGGCTGTAGACTCATATTTACCTGCTTGGGAAATTCTCCCCACGAACTCGCAAACCTAAGCAAACGAGGAGCGGGCTCACTCCTGGCAGTCACGCTCCTGTGCGATGTGGAGGGGCACCCCCTTGCTGCCGTCTGATGGCCGCCTGTGGTCAGACCCTCCCCGGGACGGCCCGTGAGGTCCTCGTGTAGACATTGAGGATGTCTGGGACGAGCCCAAGTTCAGCTATTCAGATCCTTACGGATGCGTCACCACACCAGTGCAGTAAATTTTCAAAAGCAGACTTACTGAGTTAAGGTAGATAGAAAATTCACCAATGTTAAGGGTACAGTTGAGTGAGTTTTGGTGCATGGACACAGGCATGTGACCATCAGCGTACTCACGATAAAGACCGTTTCCATCCCTCCGGAAGTTTTAACTCAGGGATCTGCTGTTTCCCTAGAATTTTGCCTTTTCTATGATTTCATATAAATGGAGTCATGCAGCATATACGCAGGGTGTCCCCAAACGCATATGCACAATTTAGCAGCTGATTGCCATTACATTTGGAAAATGAAATGTATTTTAATAAACACTGCTTAATTATTCTTAACAGTATGCTTAATAGAATGTTGCATGTATCAATAGTTCACTTTTATTAATGAGGAACATTCTATTTTATGAAGATACTACCGTTTATGCACTTAGCAGTTAATGGGTTTGCGGTCGTATTGACTTTGGGGCTAAGATGAATAAAGCTGTTAGGCAGGCACATTTGCGTATGAGTATTGGAGAGGCTCCGTTCTCATTTCTTTTGTAGAAATACCTAACAATGAGCTCACTGAGTTGTATATGTGTATGTCTGACTGTGTACGAAATTAGCAAACTGTCTTCCAAAGAGTTTGCACCATCCCACATCCCCCCAGTAACCCATGCAAGGCCGCCTACTCTGCATCTTCCCTGAAACTTGAAAATCTGTACGTCTTAGCTTTCCGTGTGATTCTAGTAGCATTGTATGTCATTGGAGTTTAGAAACATTCCCTTCACGACTACTGCTATTGAGCACCTGGTGTTTTTGGCAATCGCAGCATTTTTGGTGAAGTGTTATTCAAATTCTTTTTCCTTCTTTTTGAGGTGTGTGTGTGTGTATGTCGCGTGAACACAAGGTGGCTGATACAGTTTGCAATGTTTCCCAGTCTGTGACTTGCCTCTTCATCTTCTTAACATTGGCTTTTCATAAACAAAGCTGTTAGATTTTGATGAAGTCCGATTTACCTTTCTTTGTGGTTATGTTTTTTGTCCTCTTTGAGAAACCTTTGCCTGGTCTAAGTTCAATAAGACATCTATGCTCTCTTTCTGCAGTTTTATGTTTAGCTCTTACATTTAGAGCCATTATCTGTTTCAAGGTAATGTTTGTGAAAGGGTCGCGTAGGTCCTGAAGTTTACGTTCATTCACGTGCTATCCATGTGACTGCTGCAGAACCTGCCGAGGAGGCAGCCCTTCCCCTTGAACTTGGTCCTCTGCCGAGAGTCAGTTGATGACGTGTATGCCAGATGCTGTGACTCTGTTCTGACCCGACGTATGCGGCCACCTTTCTGCTGTACCACTTTGTCTGTTTAGTGTAGATTTATACAGTGGAACCTCAGTTCTCAAACTTAATTTGTTCCAGAAGGCTGTTTGAGAAGCAATTTGTTCAAAAACAAAATCATCTTTTCCCATTAGAAAGAATGTACCGTATTTTCCGGTGTATATGACGACTTTTTTTTTTTTATAATATATTTTATTGATTTTTTACAGAGAGGAAGGGAGAGGGATAGAGAGTTAGAAACATCGATGAGAGAGAAACATCGATCAGCTGCCTCCTGCACACCTCCTATTGGGGATGTGCCCGCAACCAAGGTACATGCCCTTGGCCGGAATCGAACCTGGGACCCTTCAGTCCGCAGGCCGACACTCTATCCACTGAGCCAAACCGGTTAGGGCTAAGACGACTTTTTAACCCAGGAAAATCTTCTATACACCCAGTCGTCTTATACGCTGGAAAATACAGTAAATTGAATTAATCCATTCCAGACGCCAAATGATTCCCGGCTTTAACCTTCCTCTATACAGCACATGCCTAATGCCCTGTCTAATCCATAAACAAGCACTGCTTTTCTTAAATGTATCAAACACCTACCCGCCTTACAGGAATCCCTGTCAGCACTGGGCCCAGGTGTCTTTCAGGAGGTCAGATGCAGCATCTTCGCTTGTTCCAGGTCACTGCCTCTGCAATGCTGTCCTGGCTGACTGCCTGTCCTTTTTCCCATCAGCACAGTTTGTCCACCTCCTCAGTTGCCTGTGATCCTTGTTTCTTTCACACCCTTAGCAACATTAGGACTCCTGATGGCCTTTTAAGTTTTAAAATTGTGCTAATTGTCCATTTCACCAGCAACAAAGGCAAAAAGAAAAAAACAACATGAAAATATTCACAGCACAGTTTCCTGAGATGTTAACAATGGAGGGTAAGCTGGAAACTAACTCATATTCTCTCCTTTGTTTGTGGCCTGAGAGACACTCTTTGCCATGCTGTGTATCAACATGTAAGGGTTGTCAGGTCACAAACCAATGTTTGTTCAACAGCAGAGACTTTTTCCCAATGAAAAGCTTGATTGAGAACCAAATTGCTCGAGAACCCAGGTTGGACATTGTAGAAGTTCTCCAACTATGGTCCTCTGTTCCAAAATTGTTTTCACTATTCTAGTTCCTTTGTATTTTTATCCCCACTTTGTTATTAGTTTGACTATTTCTTTTTTTTTTTTTTAAGGCTAAAAGTGTTTATTGGAATTTGCACTGTACATCCATTGGGGTAAAATGAATGTCTGACAATAGGAAGTCCTTCATCCACAAAGCATCATCTCTGAATTTATGTAGGTCACCTGTAGCTTCTCTCAGCAATGTTTTATATTTTTAGTGTATGGGATATGCACATACTTTGGTAATTTTATCAAAATAATTTTTGAGTGCTTTTAAATTTCCACTTGCTTTTGCTAATACATAGAAATACAGCTGGTCTTTGTACATGGTCCTTGTAGTCGCAAACTTTGCTAAACTCACCTATACTCTCTAGTTGATAATTAGCAGATTTTTTCTCTCTCTCTCTCTCTCTCTCTCTCTCTCTCTCTCTCTCTCTCTCTCTCTCCCCCACCCCGCTCTGGCCCTCCCTCCCAATATTGCTAGGGCCTTCAGTAAAATACCGAATAAAAGTGGTGTGGACAGACATCCTTGCCTCATTCCCAGCCTTGGGAAGCAGTCAGTCCTTGACCACTAAGTATGATGTTGGCTGTATCTTTACTTTCATAAATTTCACACCAGAGGTTTTCAGAGTGTGGGCCTTGGACTACAGTGTTATCATCACCCTGGCACCTGTGAGAAATCTGAGTTATTGATCCCCATTCCACACTGAACCAGAACCCCCAGGGACAGGACCCAGCAGCCCTATTTCAATAAGCCCTCCAGGAAAGGATGGTATGTTCTGACGTTTGAAACATTACTGCACATCCTTTCTTTCTCTTCTTTTCTCTCTTCTCTCCTTCCTTTCTTTTGCTCAACAACTTGCAGAGTACCTGAGAGCTGTCTCAGGATGGTTCTACCTGTGTAGCAAAGACAGTGTCCTGTGTCTGCTTAGACTTCATGGTTTTCCTGAGACGCCCGATGGAATTCTAAGGTTCAAGGGTTCCCCCCTCTTCCTGCCGAGAAACGGACGAAGCACACAGCTCCCAAGAGGGGCCAGCCGCGCAGTGGGCAGACTCTCTGATGTGAGGTTTTATCTCCAAGTGTTTTCATTAACCTTAAATAAGGCAGCCCCTTTCAACATGGCCATCCAACCTCAAACTCTCCGAGACAAGATCACCAGAATGAATGTATTTTATACTTTCCTCCCCCAAACTGTTACTCCCTCAGGAAAACCCACTGCTCTTTGTTCAGCATTATTTTCCTACACTGAACCAGCACAACTTTGCATTAAGGACAAGCAAATGAGGTGAAAAGAAATGTACTGGGTTCTGACATATTCAAAACAAAAGGGCAGCGGGTGTCTCTCACATCAAACCCCGAAGTATGTGCAGAGAGAAGAGGCACATACATGATCCACGTTTGTTCTCTGGGGGCTGGGGTTCAGACACTTCCACTGTGCCACAGGGAGCCGGCTCTTGGAAGAGGAATCATTCTCAAAGGGGGGTCCCCGTTCTTTTCATCCCTGTGAGCAAAGCTTAGGTCAGCCCCAATGATTCCAGACTGGCCTCTCCTCACACAGGTGGGGCTGGGGGTTTACAGTTGTGAGCACTTGAAATACAGAGCTTATTCCTCTATTATTATTTATTAACTAGAGGCCCAGTGCACAATATTCGTGCACGGGGGGCGGGGGGGGAGAGAGTGTCCCTCAGCCCAGCCTGCACCCTCTCCAATCTGGGAATCCTCAAGGGATGTCCGACTGTCTGGTAGGATCAGGCCTAAGTGGGCAGTCGGACATCCCTCTCACAATCCAGGACTGCTGGCTCCCAACTGCTCACCTGCCTGCCTGCCTTATTGCCCCTAACCGCTTCTGCCTGCCAGCCTGATCACCCCCTAACCACTCCCCTGCCAGCCTGATTGATGCCTAACTGCTGACCTGCCAGCCTGTTTGACCCTAACTGCCCTCCTCTGCAGGCCTGGCCACTCCTAACTGCCCTCCCCTGTAGGCCTGGTCCCCCCCAACTGCTCTCCCTTGCAGGCCTGGGTCCCTCCCAACTGCCCTCCCCTGATGGCCATCTTGTGGTGGTCATCTTGTGTCCACATGGGGGCAGAATCTTTGACCACATGGGGGCAGCCATCTTGTGTGTTGGAGTAATGGTCAATTTGCATATTATTCTTTTATTAGATAGGATAGAGGCCTGGTGCATGGGTGGGGGCCAGCTGGTTTGCCCTGAAGGATGTCCTGGATCAGGGTGGGGATTCCCTTGGGGCGTGGGGCGGCCTGGGCGAGGGGCCTGTGGTGGTTTGCAGGCTGGCCACGCCCCCCGGTGACCCAAGCAGAGGCCCTGGTATCTGGGGTTTATTTATCTTCTACAATTGAAACTTTGTAGCCTGGAGCTGAGCCAAGTCTTCTGCTTGCTCTGTGGCTGCCGCCATTTCTGTTTGGGTTTATGTATCTTCTATATTTGAAATTTTGTAGCCTTGAGTGGAAGCCTAGGCTGGCAAGGGCAGGCAGAAAGCTTGGCTTCCTCCATTGCTGGTGAAACACAAGCCTCCCTCCTGCTCTCTGTGGCCATAGCCATCTTGGTTGGGTTTATTTGCATATTTGCTCCTGATTGGCTGGTGGGCATGGCTAGTGGGTGTAGTGGAGTGATGGTTAATTTGAATATTACTCTTTTATTAGATAGGATTATTGCATTATTTTTCATATGAGCAACTGTAACCCTGCTTTTGCCCCCCCCCCCCCCCCCCTGTATTAGGACCATTCTTGCCTCCATAAAACTGTGGTTCGGAAACCTGTACCTGATGAAAATGGAGCTCGATCCTATGGCTTCCAAAATCCTTCAAAATATTGCCCAGCCCATTTCTCCAGTTCCATTTCCTCCCCATTCCACAGCATATCGGCCTGTACGTGACAGGCATGTGGAACACTTCATCATATGGCACCTATCCTATGCCACAGGGGGAAGCTACACATTTCTAAAGAACAATGTTCTTCCAGGGATGGGTCCAAATCAGAGCTACATATCCCCCAATCCAACTACTCAAAGGGCATGCTCAATACAACAGTTTCTAGAAGCTGGGCAAATACGGGTGAACATAGAGCTATCAGAATAAAATAACTATTAAAAGGCTTTATGTTATTCTAATACAGAGGCCCACACATTTATCACCATCAACATAGGAAAATGGTCTTTGTTATTGTGAATTCCTCTGCCTCTGTTCAAACTAAGCAACTACATAAATATTTCAGCAGCTTCCTTAATGGCATCGCTGATGTCCGCAGGCGTGGCCTCTCCTGGCAATGAGCTCAGTACCTATTGTAACTCCGGGGCTATTAGGCCTGTGTCCTTTCCAGCCCCCGGAGGAGAACAGCGTGCTCTTCACTGGCATGATGTGCACTCCACCTGCGTGTAATAGGAGCTCAGACTAAAGAGAGCGAAGTGCCGCCCCCGCCCAAGAGCAGCGTCTGTTTATCACAGTTTTCTGGAGAAAAGAAGAACACGCTTCCCACCACTTTCCTGTACCTGATTTCCATGTTTGGTAAACCACACAGTTCACTGTGGAGACAGTCCACATGGCCCACTGGCTGAGAGCATCCTATCTAATAAAGAGGTAATATGCAAATTGACCATCACTCCAACACACAAGATGGCCGCCCCCATGTGGCCACCACAAGATGGCTGGCAGGGGAGGGCAGTTGTGGGCCATCAGGCCAGCAGGAGAGGACAGTTGCGGGGGGAAGGCCTGTAGGGGAAGGCAGTTGGGGGTGACCAGGACTGCAGGGGAAGGCAGTTGGAGGAGACCAGGCCTGCAGGGGTAGGCAGTTGGGGGCGACCAGGACTGCAGAGGAGGGCAGTTGGGGGTGACCAGGCCTGAAAGGGAGGGCAGTTGGGGGCAACCAGGCCAGCAGGGGAGGGCAGTTAGGGGTGCCTGGGCCAGGAGGGGAGCAGTTAGGTGTCAATCGAGCTGGCAGGGGAGTGGGGGTGATCAGGCTGGCAGGCAGAAGTGGTTAGGGGCAATCAGGCAGGCAGGCAGGTGAGCAGTTGGGAGCCAGCAGTCCTGAATTGTGAGAGGGATGTCCCAGATTGGAGAGGGTTCAAGCTGGGCTGAGGGACACCCCCCCTGCACGAATTTCAAGCACTGGGCCTCTAGTAGCATAATAATTCTTTAAAAACAGAGGTCCCTTTCCTCTGAGTCTTCCTGTAGCAAGAATTTTAAAAATTTATTTATTTATTCAACTACTATTTATGGAATCCCTAACTGTGGGAGGTGCTGAGGGTAGAATAGACAGCAACACAAAGTTGCTGCGAGGAGTGAGCAGGCAGGTGGGAGACAGTGGACAGAACATGGTGACAAGAGGGATCTCAGGCCTTCCGGTGAGCACCACAGGGCCTGGCAGGGCCTCCTGGGACGACGTGCGAGCTGGACCTGAAGCTGAGAGGAAGGCATTGCTGGGAACCGGAGTTGATGGCATTAGAGTTGCTTTCCTTCATTACATACATGTGACTCAAACATGTAGTGACCGGGATTTTAAAATATATAATCCTTATTCAGAAATCAGAAAACCTGAACATATAACGCACAGTAATCTAACGTACTTTTAATTTGCATAATTAAAAATGTATGATGGCCCTGTCTGGGTAGCTCAGCTGGTTAGAGCATCATCCCAATATGCCAACATTGTGGGTTCGATCCCCAGTCAGGACACATACAAGAAGCAACCAATGAATGTGTCAATAAAGTGGAACAACAAATCTCTCTCTCTCTCTCTCTCTCTCTCTCTCTCTCTCTCTCTCTCTCTCTCTCTTTCTCCCCCCCCCCACTTCTCCTCTCTAAAATCAATAAATAAATTTAAAAATATTGGATGAGTTGTGACACAATTCACAACTTTTCTCTTCCCTCCTCTCAAGGCCTGTCTCCCACCCTCTCACTCTCCTCTTCCTGGTCCTTGTCATATGATCCCCACCCACTGGGAGTTGGGGGGTCCCAGGACCTGGTACCCAAGACTCATGTGCATCCACAATGGCGAGGGTGAGTCTCTCCTTCCACCCTGACCTTCAAATATTCCTGTTTGTCTGTATCTTTACTGGTGCGATTTTATTGATCCACGATCATTTTCTTCATGACAAACTCATACTAATTATTTAAAATCCAGTTAAATAAAATGTCTCACTCTGAAACCTTTTCCCCTGCATTTCTCTTTCTTTTCCTCTCCCTTTTCTTTGGAAATCTTCCCTGAATTGAATATAAAATCAATTTAAAAGCTCCAAAACAAACAGAGCAAATTGATGTATTTCAGGGATACATTTGTATTTGGTAAAGCTACAAAAAACCGCAAAGAAATATTAAACACGCAATTTACAATAATCTTAACTCTGCAGGAGGGTCAGATGCTGTCCATTAGTTTTGTTAACAACACTCTCGGCTGTGGTTTGTGCCTGGGCTTTTAGCTCTGGTATCTCAGGTTCCTTCATATTTTATAAAGATTTCAAAGTAATTCATGAAAATAAATGGTTCTCAGCCTCATTAACAACGTTCTCATCCCAATGAGTTAAACATACCACACTCAATGCTCACTGGGGTTCGCAGTCCCATGCAGAGAGGAAAGTTGAGCAGTTTCCTTGGGGGAGCGAATCTCTGTGGACGGAGATCGGCTCCTGAAGAACGAGCCATTGCAGAACCGATGGCCGAGCTCAGGGTCTCGCCGGGAACTCGCCTGCTTGTCTGGGGGGTCCTCAGACCTGGCGATGCCCCTGCTCATTGTCCCCGGAATCTCCTCTTCCAGACAAACCAGTGGGGCCTGGAGATGTCACGTCCGGGTCATAAGTGCAGGCCCAGGAAAGGCCTCTGGTCCAGAGTGCTGGTTAGAGGGAGTCCTGGCTGTTACCATGCCTCGGCTCCTCAGACACCTCCACGTCCACCCAAAGCCTTCGCGAAGCCACGGCCTCCACTCACAGTGCCTCCCTCTGCTCTGGACATGGGCCCATCTACCTCTGGCAGCGGCCAGTCCAAGCCAGTCCATCATCTCAATCAGTCAGCCCATCTGTGCAGCCCTCATTCTAGATGCCCCGGGGACTCTCTCAGACGCCCTGGCCCACACTGATCTCCCACTGCATGTTTATTCAGTCTAACAGTTAATGTGTGCATTTCTCTTCTGATGCAATAGTCACCACACGTGTTTTACTCACCACCCAGCGGTGGTTCATGGGGGTGAGGAGGGCCTCACAGATGAAGTGTCTGGATTCAACTTCATGTGGGAAAAACATAAACAAAGGACCAGTCCCAGCACCTGAATACTCTAGGGGACGATTTGTCGTCGGCAACGTGGAGAAGGTGACTGGTACCTGCCTGATAATATGGACACCCTTTAGGTCCACTGATTGTCAGTCTGAAGGTGAAAGATTGCTAATACATAGTCATGTATTTTACATTAACCAAGTGCTACTAAACCCCGAGCTGACAGCAGATGTGAATGAGTGGGGATCTGTAATGTAACTGCGCACCAATGTCACAGTGATGACAAAACCGTGCTTGGGTCGCACTTTCTGGAGGCTGTGTTGCCATCTGGAGCCCTGCCATGTGCTCCTCTCCCTGGGGAGGAGGGTTTAATGACCCTGACAGTGAACCTGTTAGGCAATGCGTGCAGAGCTCGCAGTCATAGGCACAAATGAAAGGTCCGAACTGCGTTATGTCTTACTGGGAATTCTAGGCAAGACTGACAAAGTTTTAAAAATTGTCAAGGCCCGGCCCATGACCAAAGCCACAGGTGGTGTCTGAAGTCAGTGCACAGCTAAGCCCATGTGCTATGCAGCCTGCACGTTGTTCCTGGTTGCGTCAGGGATGTTGGCATTATGTTCACAGTCCCTGTATCTCTGAGAACCCAGGTCAGTTCTCAGAAGGACCGAGGTCAGATTTCAGCTGCATAATGTACTGGTTTGGTGACCTTGGACAATCCACTTAAACTATGGGGGCCTTAGTCTCTTGACCTGTGAAAGGGGAATAGTATCTCATGGAATTGTTGTACAAATTGATAGTGTCCAGGGCACAGAGTCGGGCTTTGATTCTCAGCTGTGACCTCCAGGATCAAAGGACAGGAGAGTGGAGTGGGATGTCTTCCTCAGATGCTGTCCACTGCCACAGCCCATGGCTATCTGCCTGGCCACCCCATAAAAGCACAACCTGAGTCAGAACGAGGTAGTACCCCCTTTTGCTAGAGGCTAATTCCAGCAGGTCATAAATGCAAGAAGTTGATCAAAAAGTTGATGAAACTTGGGACTTCAGCAGGACTGAAAATCTGCATGTTATTACCTGCTACCAGACAGCTGAAGGCAATTCCCCCAACCTGATGGTCCTTTATTATTTACCGGACCTTACCTTTGATATGTATATCTGCTTTGCTATAGGGAAAATGTGGGAATAAAAAGCCTTGGGCCCAGAGATTCAGGGAACTTAGTTACTAGAACTAAGCCTCCTCTGGCTCCCCAAAAATGCCTTCCAAATTTATATTTCTTCTCTAGCCTCTTTATTAATTTACGTCGAAACCCCTTCTCCAGATTCCTGAACCCTAGTAGATGCAGAAACACCCCAGCATTAATGGCACCCAAACAGGGACGTCTGGAGAAGAAGATTTTGCCTGAGCAAAGAAAAGAAGTTAGTCACCAGTAAAGGTGGGATCACTGCACATAAAGCTCATACCAAGCTTTGGATTTCATGAACCAGAGTGGGAGGGAAAGTCTTTTGTTTTAAGTCAGACTATTATAGGGAAGAATTAGGTTTAAAGGCAAAAATATCATTGTAAATTTTTAGCTTCCATGCTCAAGGATAAAGAAATTAAAATGTCAAAAAGTACTTTCTTAAATCAGGCTCAAGGAAAAAGAGTTCCATTGTCATCTTTAACTATGTGGGTTCTTGTTCAAATTGCAAAATGCCCAATTATTATTGGGGATCAAAAGTCTGTAATATCTAAAAAGCTGCCTGATCCTCTGCCTCTGGAGTGAAGAGACTTGGCAGCTAGAGAGAGTAAAGCTGTCACCTCTCTTGCTGAGAGACTCTAATACCTGGTTTAAAAATTATCGTAGGACACCTTGGGACAGGCAGATTTTAGCAAAAATAACTTAAAAAGCTAGTCAATGCCATGGAAAGCAGAATAGGAAAAGATTCAGGAAAATAACTTTGATTTAGTCTTGTTGATCTGTCAATTTCTATTAAGCATGCCTTTAATTTAATAAGAAAAGAAGCACGGCCAGATCATTTACTGAATTTCCCCAGAGGAAACAGGATGTGGGGGAAGGGAGACACATGGTGATCCCGTAAAATGGACGCCCACTCCTGAGAGTACTATTAGAAAAATCTCATTTCCACCATGTTTTTTCCTGGTCTGTCATTTAAAAATTTTGCAAAATTCAGGAATGCATCTGGGATTTCTGTAATCATAAAGAACGAAAGCTGGCTTAAGACAAATGTGCACACTGTCTGATTTTGGATTTTAGATAGTTTTAGGCTAAGTTTAACTCTCTTTATGGATAATACAGAATAATCCAAGACTATTTTTCCACAATAAGATGGCAGAAATGACCCAAGGAAAAAATACAGGCAGGTTCTAAGCAATAAGGTTGGTATTTCCATAATAAAGGGCAGTTTTTAAATAATAATGAACTGCATTCCAAAGTTAACATTACAGCCGCTAAAAAGTCAGTAAATTATCTCTGTTACAGAATTTATTAAAGTAAATGCCTTGGATAATAATAACTGGCTTTAAAATCCCAAAATTGTTGAAATATAGATAAAGAAATGTAATTAAAATTAAGTATTTGTAGTAAAGCTTTTCAGTAATAACATGTTAATACTAGGGGTCCAGTAGCCCCAGGGGAAACTGGCTTTGCTTTTTGATGAAGGAAGGGGCTGGTTGCCCTTCCCCCAGAAGAAAAAATTGTGGTGGATTTACATCAAACAGCTAGTCCAAACCTGTTTCACCAGCCAGAAACATATAGTTTTCCAAAATCTTTGGAAACTTAAAACTTTGAAAGTTTACTGAATTAAATAATAAAAAACTTGTTGAATATATAGGTGTTTTGAAATGACAAAATACTAAAATGTTAATCTGAGTTTGCCTCACATGAAAAATCTAGAGGACAGAATTGAATCTATTAATTAAATATGTCTTGTATATTTTAAAAATTGTAAAGTTATTACTAATGTAAAAAATGCTAAGTATTTGACTTGCCAGCTAAAATTTAAGGCTTCTAAGAGTTTTAAGTTGAAATTAAGTTAGGAGAAATGATATGGTTGTGGTAACAAAATGCGAAAGTATAAAAATTTATTTTTGAGAAAATAATTCTCATATTTTATGTGAAAAAAATTAGTAATTCAAAATTTATTATAGTCCATGTGGTAAAATTTCAACTTAGGTCTAATTAAATAAGAAGGATTAATTCTGTGGTCTCAACAAAATTTTAATATAAAAACAGTTTAAATTTAATTGATATATTTTAGAATAATTATAAAAAGTTTATAATGTAATCTTTAGGTTATGTTAGGTTATATATTTGATAATCTTTCCAAGTTAAATTTCAAGATTTTAACCGAGAAGTAATTTTGGGACACTCCAAGGGCCCTGGAGTGATTCAAAGATTCATTCTCTCTTCTTACAAGAAATATTTTTTAATTAAGCCAATTTAACATACTTGAAATCATGTGGAAAGCTTTATCAAAAAAAATTAATAAATATATTTTATTTATATACATGTATTTTAAATATTATAGAGATTTCAACCTCTAAGGGAGGGCAAGGCAAAGTTACTAAATATTTCTTAAGTAAAGCTGAAATTTTCAGCAGCAGAATTTTAAAAACAAAAGCCCTCTGGCAGCCTCCACTTCAAATAGGCTGGAGGGATGGGACGTCATCTGTACCTCATAGATCAAATATATAAATTTGTTTACTTTACTTTTTCACTAAAGATGCCTACTTTAATTAAATAAATTCGCTTTTTAAAATAAAATCAAGGGCTCAGATAATTTCAGTTAAATGAGAAGCCAATATTTTTGTAAGCAATTGGCTTCAACAAAGGGCAAGGTAAAATTTTGCATATCTCCAGTCCTCTGAAAGTTACTGAGACCTCCCATAATCCCTCTGTGTATGCAAATGAGCACTGGCAAAAATGAATACTGTTTAAAATAAATTATAAAAAGGAGAAATTTAAAAATTTTGAAATCTCTTCTGCTAATATTTACAGGGTAAACTGAATTCAAGCATTAAATCTAATCATTAGTAGTCACCATAAATAGAGTCACTTAATATGTAGGCAGCAGTACCAGTCAGTGTCTGAAAAGCAACCATGTAGGTTGCTTGGTGTAAAAAAAAGAAAAAAAGATTTAAAAAAGAAATTCTCTAAAGGTGGCCTAGGAATTACTCTTGGAGGAAATAAAAGGATATTTTCTTCAAATGTCTAAAAAATTGTAATTAAAAGTCAATGTATTAGGCCTCAAAGAGAAAGTAAATAATTTGCATTTTGCCTCCTTAAACAAAGCTTATGTGAAATTACTCAAAGACTAATAGCAGAAATTTAATTAGTGTCATTTACTGTCAACACCCAAGGACAAATGAAGTTAGCAAATAAGCCTTATTTCTGACTAATTTAAATTGGCAAATTAAAATTCAGGGGAACTAGTTTTAGTAGGCAGGAAACTCTTCCTGAAACATTAACTAATTTTTTACTGATGGTTTATCTCATAATAAAGCTGCTAATAATACAATGAATCCAGAGGAGTCATACTTCTGTACTAAGAATTGAATTAAAGAGCTATCAAGACTGCATTGCAGGATTTCCAAAAGCCTCTTGATATTATTTAAAACAATAAAGGGGGGATAGTGGAGTAATCTCCTGTAAGTAAACTACATCAAGCCTTAATTACTTAAAACTTTTCTTTTACTTTGAAATTTTTTCACTTGTAATGTTGATGGCAAGACACACATGTTGTCAGAATAAGCCAAAGGAAAATAGTTTGGAAAAATGAAGAGATCCCAAACCTAGTTTATAGAAAGGATTCCTTTATTAAACTTTGGTCAAGGATATGCTTATATATTTCCAGAAAACTCCTCCAAAGCCATGTGGATTCCTGCAACAATGGATCAGAAAGAGGAACTATCCAGACTACCCCAGCAACATGCTGATGAGACAGAGGAGGAACAGTCCAGAGATGGGGGATGGAAAAGACACCTTGCCATGCTAGCAGTCAGCAGCTGTGCATTGCTGCAGGTTGCCCGGGACAAAGCCAAAGAAGGTCGGACCTGCATTGACATTGATCACCATTTGTCCACCATCCAGAACTAGAATATCATTGCTGTCATTTCACAGGGGACAGTGATTGGGAAGGGGACTCAAAGAACTGTTGGCCCAGAAAGGAGCTTACTGTAGAATAATTCCTTTGATGCCTGGCAGCAATTTAAAGGGACATGAATGAACTCAAACCTTTCCATTGAATTTAAAAATCTTAAAAGGACCTGAGCTCTGCAAATGACATAGATTCTTGTTAAGTTTATTAAATCAAAGAAGGGGGATATGCTGGATGCTAATTCCAGCAGGTCATAAATGCAAGAAGTTGATCAAAAGGTTGATGAAACTTGGGACTTCAGCAGGACTGAAAATCTGCATGTTATTACCTGCTACCAGACAGCTGAAGGCAATTCCCCCAACCTGATGGTCCTTTATTATTTACCGGACCTTACCTTTGATATGTATATCTGCTTTGCTATAGGGAAAATGTGGGAATAAAAAGCCTTGGGCCCAGAGATTCAGGGAACTTAGTTACTAGAACTAAGCCTCCTCTGGCTCCCCAAAAATGCCTTCCAAATTTATATTTCTTCTCTAGCCTCTTTATTAATTTACGTCGAAACCCCTTCTCCAGATTCCTGAACCCTAGTAGATGCAGAAATACCCCGGCATTAATGGAGAGTGGAGTGGGATGTCCTCCTCAGATGCTGTCTGCTGCCACTGCCTGGCCACCCCATAAAAGCACAACCTGGGTCAGAACGAGGTTGCACCCCCTTTTCCCTGGCCTGTTCCTCCCTCTTCAAGGTCCTCTCCTCCCCCACAGAAGCAGCTCTTCCTCCATCAGAATGCAGCGGGCTGTTTGCTTGTCCCCAATGAAGTCGTGCAGTTTTCCTTTGGGCATTGCTCACTGAGGGGCTCCGTTCTCTTCTGGAAACAGCAGGGAAATAGCCCATCACTAGGCTCTGATTTGGGGGACAAACTCCAGGCTTGTATTCAGAGCCCCGGGCACATGTGTGTTTGGTTTATATGCACCAGCATGTTTCAGGCATGTGGTCTGTCACCTCACCCTGTTCCTCAAAGGGACTCTTCACCCTAAACAGGCTGAAAACCAAGCCTCAGCGAGAACAGTGCAGGTGACGCTGCAGGGCCATGGGAGAGACGCTGTCATGTGGGACAGGTCACCCCTCCCTCCCCCCTTTCTCAGTTGCATGGTGGCCTCGCCCTGAGCAGTGGAGGGGCCTGGAAGAAGTCAGGCCTGAGTGGGTGTCCCCCCAGTTACTTCACAGCCTCCAATGACAAGCGTGGCTTCCTACACAGTCCTCACAGGGCAGCACCGGTCACCTCAACAGCCGAACCATCCTTGGCACAGCACACACTTTTATTTCCCTGAAACCGGTCATGCTTCCCTGAGACATCATCATGGCTTGGCTCCCTGTAAGCGCTGCTCCGGGTCCTTTGAGGCCGGCTTGTCTGTCCTGCGGTGCCTCAGATATTTTGTAAAACTTTCCTGGGATCTCCAGCCAAACACGGGGTTCCGGGGTGACTCAGTCCTCAGTGGAGAAGTGGAAGAAAGACTAGAAGCTAGAAAGTCTGCTCGGCAATGAAGTCTGAATCCATCTCGGATTAGTTCCTTTTAACTTAGAAACTACACAGTCTGGCAACTGCCATGCTGCGATGGCGTGGGAGCCACGCCCAGGAGCTAATCAGCTTACAGTCAATTAGAAAAACACCACGTTGCCTTAAAAGCCTTCCAGGCCAAGAAGCAAACTATGGCCTGATTGACAGGTAGAGAGTATCCTAAGCTCCTGGGTTCAAAGCATTGGCAGACACGGGCCAGTCCTGGGTCTCTGTGCTTCAGCTTCCTCGTAGGGAAGATGTCATGAAAATTACATGAGTTAATGCATGCAAAGCACTTAGAACAATTCCTGGCATAAACAATGTTCAAGAAATACAGCCTCGCCCTAACCAGTTTGGCTCAGTGGATAGAGCGTCAGCCTGTGGACTGAAGAGTCCCAGGTTCGATTCCGGTCAAGGGCATGTACCTTAGTTGCGGGCACATCCCCAGAAGGGGGTGTGCAGGAGGCAGCTGATCGATGTTTCTCTCTCATCAGTTTCTAACTCCCTATCCCTCTCCCTTCCTCTCTGTAAAAAATCAATAAAATATATTTTTTTAAAAAAGAAAAGAAATACAGCCTCTTATTTACTAAATTATTTTAACTGACACACTTTTAAAAAAATATTTTTTATTGATTTTAGAAATAGAAGAAGGGAAAGGGAAAGAGAAAGAGAGAAACATAAAGGTGATAAACATCGATTGGCTGCCTCCTGCACACACCCCAACCGGGGATAAAACCCAAAACCTGGGTACGTGTCCTGACCAGGAATCGAACCTGTGACCTTTTGGTGTATGGGATGATGCTCAACCAACTGAGCCACACCAGCCAGGGCAACTAACACATGTTTTAAAGTAAATCACTGTATTCATGTAGGAATTATTCCTGAGAAGATAGAAATGTGCTGGGACAGCCTTGCAGGGTCCATGGGACTCTGCCCAGGGCAGACAGTGCCCGATGCGGGCACAGGTCGGAGAGCAGGGCACCTCCTTTGTCACCCTCAGGAGATGACTTCGCCGCTCACGCCTCCTTTGCTCCCGGGATGTGTGAGAAGTGGGATCTGTGTGTCCACCAGAGTATGTTAAAGGGGAAACCCAAGTCTGCTGGACACATTGTAACCCAATACGTCATTATTCGGCGTCTTCACATCCATCTCCTTTGAGTTTACTTAATATTGGTCAATGACCTGCACGTCCATGATCTCTGGGTATTTTACCAAATTTAGTTTTGGGTCATAAAATCCTAAGGGCACAGTCTCACCATTGTGTTCCCATCACATTGGTTACTGCGCCCTGTGGGCCCCTGAGGTGGCCTTTCAGCGGTGGTTAGTCCGGCCGAGGCCACAAGCGCTCCACAACGTGTGAAGTTGAAATGAAGTCCTTAGAGAATCCTAGTTTGTTTCCGTTCTATGTCCCCTTTCCATGTGCAGACACTTGTGGGCATAAAGCCTCAGTGATAACAGATGACCCAGGGCTGGTTGACGGGTGGTCCGTGGGCAGCAGCGGAAGAGCGGCCCCTGGACGAGAGGCAGAGGAGGTCGCAGGGGTGGCTCCCTCTGCACGAGGGCCCTCCTCCACGCTCTGGTCACCGTCGCTGGGAGACACTGTGCTGCTCTCTGAGAAGTATCTGAGGGCCGATCAAGTGGGTTTGTGAAACGTGCAAGACGAGCTGCGTGGCCACGGAATAGAAGCGAGAGGGAGGGAGGAAGAGGAGGCATTTCAATCAATCGCAGGAGATGGATGCTGTTTCATTCTCAAATCCCTTCATTAAGTGGTGGGGAAGGGACCCACAGGACTATAGCAATTTCACTTTGCATTTTTAATGCTGGCCAGGAAGTAGCAAGAGAGCAACAGCAAACATCTGCCTCTTTTCCTCCTGGGGAGATGAGTCAGTAACAGAAGACTGAGCGTCACAGTGTCTGGGCACCACGCAGAGCCTGCTCAGTGGGACACTGATGAGAAGCCTCAAATGATCAGACCTGGGATTTAAGAAAAGATGGAGCCTTATCAATAATTATTCACACCATTGCTGATGACTATAAAATAATAACCTGTGATTCCCTTTTATTCTACACAGTTCAAACTGATCGGTGCCAGAAAGCCACGCCGGTAGGGGGCACAGGCCAACGGGGAAATGGAACAAGGAACCCCAGGGACTTTGGGGGGATGGGCGCATTCATAGGTTTGATTGTGGCCATGATGGTTTTCTTTGTCCAAATCCATCTCATTGTACACCTTCAATATTGCCTTTTATTTTATATCAATTGTTTCTAGATAACACTGCTAAAGACAAATGTCCTCAAATACCTCTTGTGTAAAAACATTCATAGCAGTTGTAGCCAAAAGATCCCCGAGCAGGAAACTGCCCACATGCCCATTAACAGGGACATGGATTTTTTAAAAAGTTGAATCTTTAAGTAATAAAACAAATCACAGCAAAAAGAAGGAACTCAGGATGGATATAGGCAACACTAGGGGTGAATCTCAAAAGCAAGGCAGCCAGACACACAACCACACGATTCTAGTTATGTCGGATCCTAAGAACCAGCAAAAACCACGTATTACGGCGGCCGTCAGAACGCAGCCACTCCTGGGCGGTGAGGGAGGCCCCTGAGTGACGGAAGGTTTACCTGCTGTTCTGAGGGTGACTGCACAGCTTTCCCAGAGCACACGGCACTCTTGAACCTAATTAGCATCTCTTGTATTGCAATTATAGATGGAGCCTCGGCTCGCCTTCATGTTCAAGCAGCTGCAGAAGCCACAGAAGTGTCCTTAAAAACAAAAGCAAATGTTATTTGCCCATGTCTGTCAGGTACAATAGAAGTCAAAGGAACCGCATCTGAGCAGCTGTGGGAGCAGACAGCGCGGCGCGGGCCACCGGGCCTGCCCGTGGCTGCAGCAGGCACGGCTCTGCTTCTCCGCTGCTTCTCCGCCCGCTCAGCCTCGGAAGGCACAGACGTGGGCCGGCAGCCCTGCTTGCTGAGGCTCGAGGCTCGGGGAGGCTGCGGCGAAGCTTGATGCTCCCTTGTCTCATGCTTCTTTTCCACGGAGGCTTCGTGCCTGAAGTTCCGAGAGCGCACAGGACTGAGGCAGGCCCGAGCCGTCCCCGGCTAGCTGTGCCACCACCTGGTCCTGGGCCTTGGTCAGTTGGCTGACATTTTGGACACTGCAGTGTGTCCTTGGCAGAATTTGTGCGAGGATGTGGATTGTTATAATTGTAATGAAAAACAGATGGAAAGCTGCTAGCTTAGGCTGCACACTTACAGACACTGTCACTGACACATTGCATCATCGCTCTCCTGAAGGGACAAGAACCGCGAGGGCGTGGCCAAGGGTGCGTGTCAGGCACGGGGCTGTCTTCAGGAGGTGGGGGGCAGGAGGCTGAAGAGAAACCGTGAGCTCTATGGCTACTAACTGAACAGGCAAAGTGACTTCCCCAACAGCATTCAGGATGTTGGAAGCGGGTGGGTACGCATGACGGTACAGGTGTGCCTTCACCCGACCATGTTTGGTGTTGTCCATTCCGTGGATCTGGAAGGAGGAACAGGCTTCCTTCCTTAGGGAGATAGAAGCCTTTGCCTTCCCAGCCTGTCCTGGAGCCAGAACCCGGGGTGTTAGCTGGGCCCCACCATCACTGTCACACGAAGCAGCAAACCTGAGGGTAAAAGACAAGTTAATCCCAGGACAGAAGGACACACAGACCCGAGACCCGGTGGCACCTGCATGGCGCCGTCCGGCTTCGTGGGAAAAGAAAGACCCGCTCTGATGGTTTTCCGTCCTGAGTGGCTGCCTTCCTGTCAGCTGACACATTCCCACCCCTCCCCCGCCGCGCCAGCCTGTTCCAGGCTTAGCTTTGTTGTTAGGAAGCAAGGTTTCCTCTCATTTTCATTCATTTTTTCTTAGCTTCCTCCCCTTGGGTCACCGTCAAATCCTGGTCGCTGTTCGATGACATATTTTAATTTTGCCGTCTGATTATTGGAGGGACGCCAGGGAGCCTACCGAGGCGGACTCATCGCATGAGCCCTTTGTATGCCACGCGCGTCTACAGCCGCAAACCTCACATATCAAGTCTGGTCGCCCAATTTTAGAATCAGACTTGTTGGTGTCATCTCTGGGTTAGTACAGAAAATTATGGTAACTTAAATTCGTAAATATCCCAGTGCATATGGAAGAGATGGGGATGGTTTCCGTTTTGGACGCGTGGCAGTTAACTGGTGAATAAAAACCTGGAACACACAGTTGTTCAGATGATACAGGAGAATGTAGAATATTCTAGAAAATTCTGTCCACTGCTCATAGGTGCCAGGCATTCCAGTACAGGGGTTTCAAATCCACATCATAGCCTTTGAACCACAGCACATGGCTGGCATAACCATGGAAGCCAAGGGGACGGGACGAGGGCGTCCATCCACGTTCATGACACGCAGAGGCCGTGCGAAGGGCCCTTGTTCACTACCTCGCTGGCTCCCACCGCTGTGAGGGTGACAGTCATTCCGCTCTCAGACGACAGGAACGTGAAGGCTGCCCTCCGGAGCACGGCCCAGGCCAGCCTCGGGACCGTCAGGAGCGAAGCCCGTTCTGTCCGATTGCAAAGTCCACCCTTGGTCAAGTCCCTGAAGTGATGTGTTTCCAGACGTTTCCTGTCTGCCCACTGTGATGGGAAGGGAGTGGGGTGCAGCCTGCAGGACCCGCTGTGCCTGTCCCCTTTTCAGGAGACTGTGGAAGAGAGTAAGTCGAGTAAACACTCTGCCTAATGCCAGGAATCCAGTGGGAGAGCCAGGGGGCAGTGATTTCTTGCAAACGCCCAGGAGCCCGGGGGACACTCACTGGACGTTCGGAGCCCCAACCTCCTGGGAGCAAAGTAGTGGGAAGAGGGACCCCCCCTCCTGCAGGGGCCTCCCCACCCCGGTGCCCGGTCCCGCTGGACCTCCGTGAGGGATCCCAGGCCAATCACGCAGCGGCCTGTGGCGTGAGGTGTGCGGGGCTCACGGCCCAGGAAGCCCGCGAGCCCATCTGGGGCGTTGCATTTTTAATGCTCTCCTTGGGAGGAACATTGTGTTTCCCTGAAATATTCAGGCTAGTTCTGCTCTGATGTGAGGAAGGGAGGCCAGCTTTAGGAAAGAACGTAGAAGCAGTTTTCAGCGCTGGGATGGCATGATTTTGCATTTATCTTTGAAGTTAACTGTAATGAGCCTGAGTCTAATGAGCCTACCTCTAAACCCCATTTAAGACAGTGGTTATGGCTGCATTTTAATCAATGGTGTCAGGGTAGCGAATACAACAAAGACCGAGCATTCAATTACTGCTGACGCTGGAGAGTGAAGATCGAGGAGCTAATGGCACACAGACTCCTAGCGGCAATTAGCGTCCCCGGGGGAGGGCCTTCTGTGCAGCCACCCGGTGAAGAGCGCTTGCTGGAAGCACACAGCGATTCAGACTCGGGCTCACAGTGCAGGGCGCCGGCTCTGCGCCCCGAGGGGTGCTCACACCCTCACTGCACCTGACCCTTATTTTATCTGATGAGGAACTGGGGGCCCGGAAAGGTGTGCGAGTTGTACCGGAAACAGCTACTCCACAGCAGTTTCATGATTCACAGACAACTTTCTGATGATTGGAGGTAGAAATACAGAAAGTCAGTGGATCAGAAAAAAAAAAAAAACCAACTAAATAAATAAGCCAAGTAAACCATTTTGCTTAGCATGATACTCTCAAGATCCATCCATATTGTCACAAATGGCATTATTCCATGCTTTCTTACAGCTAAGTAGCATTCCCTTGTATATATGTACCACATCTTCTTCATCCATCATCCATCACAGGGCACTTAACTTGTTTCCATGTCTTAGATACTGAATAATGGTGTAGTGAACATAGGGGGGCATATATTTTTATGAGTAAATGTTTTCAGATTTGTTGGGTTCTGGGTCATATGAGAGCTGTACTCTTAATTTTTTGAGGCCCCTACGTACTGTTTTCCACAGTGGCTGTCCCAGCTTACATCCTCACCAGCAATGTACAAGGCTTCCTTTTTCTCCACACCCTCCAACACTTGTGATTACTTGTCTCGTCAATAACAGCAATTCTAGCAGGTGTGAGGTGGTATCTCATTGTGGTTTTGATTTTCATTTCCTTTATAACTAGTGAAATTGAGCATCTTTTCATATATCTGTTGGCCATTTGTATGTCTTCTTGGGAGAAAAACCACATGATTTCACTCATGTGTGGGATATAAAGCAACAAATGAACAAACAAAAAACTCATAGATATAGAGAACAGTATGGTGGTTATCAGGGAGGAAGGGAGATGGGGGAGGTTGAAGAGGGTACAAGGGTTCAAATACATGGTGAAGAAAGGAGACTAGACTTTGGATGATGAACACACAATAGAATATACAGATGATGGATTATAAAATTGTACACTTGAAACCTATATAATGTTATTAACCAATGCCACCCAATACATTTAATAGAACTAAAAAATAATAACAAATTTTAAAACTAAGTAGGAGACATGAATTCTACTCCTGGTGGAATATCGTGTTTTCAGACACTGTTATCATTCTGACCCTTCAAGATGTTGTGTCTATGAATGGGATGGCTTTCTGATTCGGAGACGGGAGCTCTTTCCATGTGCGTGGGCTGAAGTAACTCCCGACAGGTAAACAACCTCACTCACGTGACTAGACATTTGCCACCAGTGTCCGGAGGGATAGAGTTATTGTTGCTCCCTTTCCTTCCATTGTGTGGCTTTGAGATGCATGATTCAGGCCGTCCTCACCCGGCTTCCCTGAAACCAGAGGTGGAGGAAGACACAGCGGGCAAGTTCTGTTAGGAAGGAGCGGCCCCAGATGAGAGGAAGGGGAGGTGGAGGACCAGCCAGGCTCCACGCCCGTCCTGGCTGGCCTGGGGGATGTTGCTGGGATGCTGCAGTGTAGTTGTCGCCCATTCACCCAGCTGTGTGACGTCACCACGTCCTCGGCTCCACAGGAAATCCACGCCCACGTTCTGAGCTGCAGGAGCTGTGGCTCAGCCTCGGGGGCACCGGCTGCTGGTGTGGAGAACACACCTCCCCTGCCCGACCAGCAGGTGGGGAAGGAAGAATTGATCTGCTCGTGCTAGTGATGCAATGGTGGCTCCAAGTTCATGGGCAAAGGAGGCGGCCGAGGGTCCCAGAGTGGGTGAAACTGGGAAAATCTGACATGTTCCAGTCCTGCTTCCACCAAAACTCTGCTCATCGTACGTACGAGGACCAGGGGATAAACTATCTGAAATTTTATTTAAAATAAACTTCCATGTAGGGCTCTTGTATCTATCGGGAGACAGTTGAAGAAGGATTTGAGGATCTTGCATATTCATTCCTGAGTTAAGACATGACCATTGCACATTGCAGGCAGCGACGATGCAGACAGCCACAGAAGGTCAGAGGTCTTGCTGTAACATTGACAAGCAGTGAACTTTCAGATTTCAGATAAAAGAGCGCCTGTCAGGAGAAACAAACTGCGTGGCCGGAGCAAGCCTTCCTGGTGAGCAGAGGCAGCAGCCGCGTGATCCGCAGGCTTCAGCCAGGTCTGGAAGTGCAGCTGGGAGGAGCACGGGGTGGCGGGCAAAGCTGCAAGGTCGGGAGGAGGGAGCCCAGTCCTTCAGGGCTTGGCACCAGAAGGAGCCACAACATAGCGCAAGCGCGATGACTGGATCATTCTCCTCTGCGGGCTTTTTCGGGATAAGCTGACAGGAAGCTGGGCTGGGTGGGACCTAGAGGAGGGTCTCAGGACCAGACGTCAGGCAGACCTAGTGCTGAGGAAGGAGGAGTCGGAGGTGGGACGCCAGAGGGGAGTGAAAATCATTACCCACTATCCAGCCCCAACCCACATCCACTCCTCCTGGGCCGGAAGAAGTGGAGCCCACCCCGCTGCCTGAGAGAGCGGACAGTGAGCCTTGTTGAGGGGAGAATGTTGTCCACTTCCGTTGCTGCACTGCCCTTCTGCACCATTTCCAGCCCACAATAAAAATAATTAATTATGCGACACGAAGAAGCAGAAACATGTGACCCATCAAGAAGCAGATGGGTGCAGAATTGGAGATGAACCTGATTTTGGAATTAGCAGACAGGATTCATAATAGCTATTGTAAATATGTTTTAAAATCTCATGAAAGAATGATCAAATTAGGCAAAAAGATGGTACATTTCACCAAGAAGAAGGGAAGAAGGAAGGAAGGAAGGAAGGAAGGAAGGAAGGAAGGAAGGAAGGAAGGAAGGAAGGGAGGGAGGGAGGGAGGGAGGGAGGGAGGGAGGGAGGGAGGAAGGGAGGGAGGGAGGGAGGAAGGAAGGGAAACTACTAAATGTAAAAGTCTAGGATTGAATTGCAAAGTATTTGAATGAAGAATTAATTGTATGGGCTTAATAGCACAAGGAGAGATTGGCAAATGAAAGGCAGGTAATAAAACTACACAAGCTATCAAATCTTGGTCTGTTTCTAGTAACTCATCTTTTTATGGTAAGCCACTTTTTTCTTTGTATTAGCATATCCAGTAAGTTCCCAGTGTCGGCAGGAGGCTGGCTTATGTATTGCAGCGTTTCCACATGACCTCATCTCCTCCCAAGAGCCTTAAGCTTCATCCTGGCAGGCAGATAAATGACTCCAAAGTGGATCCCATTTTTCTTGTGAAGTGTGATTTCCGGCTCGGTGGAGGTGTGCTGGATTCAGCTTTCCCCTTTTCCCTAGGGAGTAGGGTCACAGCTGGTTAGTTCGCTGTCTAGGCACAAATTCCAAGCTCTCCCCACGTGTCTCATTCTGCTCAGCACTGGGCTGTCCTTTCCGGAGCGTGCCCTGGGACAGCGCAGCCTGGCATCACTGGGTGTCAAGATGTGTAGGTTCTCTGCTGTTTCCTCCCACGGGCCCTGCCTGCCTCGTCCAGCACCGTAGCAGGCAGCTCATCTACCCAGAAAAACAGCTGTTTTCATCCAGCCCCGAAAGCCGGTGTGAGCACAGGGCTCCCTTCCGGGGCACCCTTTCCCTCGATACCAGCGCCCTGTGTGGGTGTTGGCCACGTCCTAAGAAGAGCTGTCTTACCGACTTCGTGCAGCTGGACAGTGGCTTTGCCATTAGGGCCAGAACTGCGCTCTCCACGGTGTCTCTCCATTTGCTTTCCTTATTCCTGAGCATAGAATTAGTCCTTCTACATTCTGAGCTCCCCGGTATGTACTTGTGTATAAATGCAACCACCTTGCATGTCTAGATATGTCATAGTCCATGCCTTTGTGTCACTTCGCTGCCAGGTTGTGAGCTTCCTTCGGGGAATGGCTGAGTCAAAGTGACGTTTTCATTTCCGCCTTCAGCACCCGCCCAGGCACATAATCCATGGTCCGAAGGTGTAAGCTGTGCTGTACGTAGCTGACATGAAGAGCATCACTGGGCATGGACCCTACTCACTGGGAAGAAACGACAGGCAGGGATGACTGTAGCTCCAAAAAGTTCTTTACTCTTTCGCCTCTAACATCCCATCAGCAGACGTGGCCATGCTTCTTTCTTTATTAATTTATTGAGGTGACATTGGTTAATAAGATTATCTAGGTTCCAGGTGTACCCTTCTGTGATACCTTGTCTGTAGATTGCATTGTCATTCCTGTCATCATATATTTGATCCCCTTTACCATCTTCATCCTCCACCACCACCCCACCCCTCTAACCACCTGTGTCTGAGTTTATTTGTTTGTTTTTGTTCATTGCTTTCTGTTTTATATGTCACATATGAGTGAAATCATATCGTCTTGTCCTTTTCCATCTGACTTATTTCAGATAGCATGATACTCTCAAGATCCATCCATGCCAATGGCAGTATTTCGTCTTTCCTTAGGGCTGAGCAGCATACCATAGTACAGTGGTCGGCAAACCGTGGCTCGCGAGCCACATGCGGCTCTTTGGCCCCTTGAGTGTGGCTCTTCCACAAAATACCACGTGCGGGCGCGCACATACCGTGCGATTGAAACTTCGTGGCCCATGCGCAGAAGTTCGTTTTCGGCTCTCAAAAGAAATTTCAATCGTTGTACTGTTGATATTTGGCTCTGTTGACTAATGAGTTTGCCGACCACTGGGATAGTACATATGCACCACATCTTCAAACACCCATAAAACGGGTGTGGAAGGGAAGTAGCACAGCCTAACACAGGCTCTATGTGGCAAACCCTCAGCTTCTATCAGACCCAAGGG